>NC_057810.1:128357481-128361754 GCF_018294505.1 Triticum aestivum | reverse complement strand
CACGTATGCACACAAAACTATCTTCATGCCCTCTAAAAGTAAGCCCCCACAAAATTCACGCGTGTTTCATCTTTCTCTCGCGATATATGCAATGACGATCATTGTATTTGAAGTGAAAGCACGATACATACATTGGACTACATAATCCACTCATTACGGTCACCGTTTACGTTTAGTGGTTATTATACAGTCACGGGCTCACCGTACAACTTTGTATTTTCTCATGACATGACTAGTTGACCAGTTGAACGCTCCACGTGGCACCTGATCTAGTGTTGCATCACATTATCTCACTAACATCGTGCCCACCTGTCGACTTGTATCTACTCTACATCTACACTATTATAAAATACATAAAATACACTCTTATAAAAAACAGAGTTGGTGATGATGGTGTGCCTTCCATCCTGCAATATAGGTCGTCCAATTTATATCTGATGGATAGGAAAGAAACTACGGCAGTTTTGCAAAAAGGTACCCACACACCTCTCCACATTTGCAAATAAGGCCTTCCCTCGTTCATCCTTTTCTCTCACAAGATAAACAAGTCATACAAATGCATCTTGATGTTACGTGCAACGCACGGGCATCTTGCTAGTAAGAATGAAAACAAACGACAAAAGAATATTTTGACGGTGGTGCAAAGTCATGACCGCGGGCACAGCGGACAAGGTGGCCTTGTATTGGTATGCTGAGCCGTCTGTTTTAACACACAGGAGCTGGTGTGGTGATTATACACACATGCACGCATGCACACGAACTCCATCCACGCAACACTCACACAAACACATGCACCCATGCACACATGCAACACTCACACGTACACACACAGCCACGCATGCACGCAACACTCACACGCACACACGCACGCATGCATGCACACACCAGTACACCACACGACCAACACACACTCTCACGCTCAAGTGCTCAACCTACACGTGCATGCGCACACATCAGGCCCTGACAGACACATACACAACCAGGTGATTCCCGCGCACGGGGTGGAGCCTTGTCGCGCCTGCGTAAATTTGTGTTTATCTGACCTTTTCCCTATGCGAACTGATAGGTGGGACCCACAAGGAACGTGATCAATTTAACTAGTCAACATGGTGCCACGCAGACTATTTGGCCGGTCAATAGAGTGCAATCCGATGCTGAACTGTGAGCAAGTGACCGGATAATCACCGCAAAACGCATATAGTGACCGTAATCAGCTTATTCTGAAGTTCGATGACCGTACTACACTTTTCTCTCTGTAGGCCCTCCAAAACTACATCTCTACACGCTCTCGCATGTTACATCTAACAACTATGCAATACAGCACTACTACTACACTCTAACACAATAAATCATATGTGTTTTTAGTTTTACTAGATATCATATTGTTACTTATAATTATTCAGTTTGCATACAATAAAATTGACTTTGAAATGTATGGCCAGTATCATCTACCGCGTGGGAAAAATCCCACCCTTTCCTGTTTAATCGGATTTGTATCGATGGATCGTGTGAAATAGCATAACTATAGTACTATACAGTATAAGTGACAGTTCACTAGGCCGTCGTGTCGTCTACTCCTCCGTCGTAAGAGTGGAGCGCTCGCTTTCATAAATCTTCTAGTCCCTTTCGCCGACATGTGGGACATCAAGCTACTGGGTCCACGTGCCATACCAGAATACAGTGCAGAGCAGCCGGGGTGAAGCACCCCAGTCATGGCGCCAGTGTAGTAATGAGCAATGAGGCGTCAAATCACAAAGCTGCACCTTTCCCGCAGTTAAGTTGGAGGGACGAAGTAATAATGCTAAAAAAAGAAGTTGGAGGGACGAAGCAACCACCATTTCACTCGTTGCTGAATCCACTTCTCCCTCATCTTCTTCAACTTAACCACGTGTTACTTCTGCCGTTGTTCCGCCTCATGTGGGACGCGGATCAGCTTGGTTGCTTCTCCCTCATCTTCTTTAACTTAACCACGTGTTGCTTCTACCGTTGTTCTGCCTCATGTGGGACGCGGATCATCTTGGTAAAGCACTGACACGTGGGACCGCATGTTATCAAACCGCCAGGACAACATCCTCCGAAAATAAGAAACCTCCCCCGCCATCCGCGCGGCCAAATCACCTCCTTTTTACTAATCTTTGATTCTATAATTTTTTAGATCAATATAATTGAGATTTGTATAGATAGCACACAGGAGCAAAACCAAGTGGTACGGTTAAGGGCATCCACCATGTGTAGCCAAATGTGAAAATAGCTTTTGGCATCGTGGGAACCATTGTGAACGGCGTTGCCAAAGCCAAAAAGATGGAACCGAAGCTCCCTAGTTGATTGATTGAAGGAATAGAAAAATGCAACATCTCTTCTCTTTCTCCCATGCTTGGACGCATGTAGGAGTAGTACAATATAGAGCACAGAGTCTACTCCCCTGTCCCTTCTATCACAAATCACAAAGAAATGAGGCGTTAAATCACAAAGCACGGACAAAGCAACTATCATTTCACTCTTCGCTGACTCCGCTTCTCCATCGTCTTCTTCGAGAAACCATCTCACCGCACTAGTACTCCTAGTAGTAGTAGTACTAGTAAAGGACTTCCTGGATGCAAATAAGGCGGTTGTCTTGGCTTGCAGGCGGCACTTGCGAACGACTTACTGTGGTATCCCTCAATGGTGTTCTCCGTCGAACGCACTTCGCCAAACCACAAAAAAAAAGTCATCGACGTCACCGCAATGGGCAAGGAATTCAAATATAGTTACTACCTCCATTTTTTTGTACACAAGGCTAGTATATCAAAATTACAATTTGCAAAGGGCCACTAACACTAATCAAGGAAAAATTGATGGGGTTAGCAACCAAGGACATTAATATCCCCTGCATGCATGCGGAAGTGAGAAGGTTCGTTTGCATGGTGCTGCATTAATCAAGCGATGAGGAGTGAGATGGTTAGCTCTTTGTTCTTTCGAGAAAAAAAAATACGCATTAATTGACACGTGTAACGAGGATTTGTATCGAAGGAAAACCCCACCTTTCCTTTTTAACACTAGTACTCCTAGTACGTACTACCTCCGTCCTGGTTTATAGGTCCCTTTTATAGTTTGTGCCAAATTTTGACTAAAGATTTAACTAACAAAATGTTAATGCATGTCAAGAAAAATTATCTCATTGGATTCGTATTTGAACATAGTTTTGAAAAATATAATGTTTGGTGACATGCGTGAACATTTTCTTAGTTTAATCTATGGTCAAAATTTGGCACGAAATACAATGGGGACCAATAAACCCAGACAGAGGTAGTACGTACTTATCCTGTTTGGGTCTAGGCCTTGCATTGCCAAACTTCGCCACACATTTTTGCCAAGCTTGCCTAATGTTTTCAAAATGAGAAGGAGGTACACTTGCGCACGGCTGTCGCGGTCGCACCGCACCCTCACACGGTCGCTCCTGCACGCCGCGGTCGCACCGCACCCTCACACTTCGCTCCTGCACGCCGCAAACCCAACCAAGGGAACGCACCCTCACTGACACGTGTTGTCGCATGTGAACAAACCAAACTCAGCCATCCTATCGCTGACACATAATTTTCGTTCATAGAGTATGTTTATCCAACCGGAGTATCTGTACGGCCCGTGCGGTGGTCTGCTGGGGAAGAAGAAGAGGTGAGGAAGAAGGAAAGAAGGGTTAGGAGACGTAGGATATTCATCCAACCGCCTGAAATGGTAGACTCAGGTGACTTGCATAAAAAATAGTATGTTTTTACACAGCAAAAGATCCATAATAATAAAAACAACAACATAAAGTAAAACTATCACTGCTCGTGGAAAGAGACGGCCTCGTCGTCTTTGGCTGCCGGCGCGAACCAGCCGTCGCTGCCAACGTGTGTCTCCGCACCGTGGTTGTCCTCATCCTCCAGCTACTCATTCAAGCGGAGCGTGCGGGCGCTCTGCACAGACGAGAGCACAGCCCGGTTCAAGTCGAGGACGTCCGGTTGCGCCTGCAGGAGGGTCTCGATGGCAGCGGCATCCGCGCGCTCCGTGTCGAGTCGAGCTTCCGCCGCCCGGTTCAATTCCAGGACTTCCGGTTCCGCCCGCAGGAGGGCATTGATGAGAGCGGCATCCGCGCGCTCTGCATCGAGTCGAGCCTCCGCTGCCCGGCTCAAGTCCAGGACTTCCGGTTCCGCCCGCAGGAGGGCGTCGATGAGAGCGGCATCTGTGCGCTCTGCGTCGAGTCGAGCCTCTGCCACCCGGCTCAAGTCCGGGACTTCTGGTTCCGCCCGCGGGA
>NC_057810.1:128352983-128357138 GCF_018294505.1 Triticum aestivum | reverse complement strand
CCGCGGGAGGGCGTCAATGAGAGCGGTATCCGCGCGCTCTGCATCAAGTCGAGCCTCTGCCGCCCGGTTCATGTCCAGGACATCCGGTTCCGCCTGCAGGAGGGCCTCGATGGCAGCGGCATCCGCGCGCTCCGCCTCAAGTTGAGCCTCCGCCGCCCGGTTCACATCCACGACATCCGATTCCGCCTACAGGAGAGCCTCGATGGCAGCGGCATGCGTGCGCTCCCCGTCGAGTTGAGCCTCTGCCTCCCGGTCCTCCTTTAGTATCGCCATGTTGAACCGCTGGTCCGCCTGCACCATGGGGGACTCGGACGCCGGCACGAAGTCGACGTCCATCATCTCATACCCATCGGGGGCCTTCTGCACCGCGACCTCCACAGTGAACATTGGATCGGCTTCCTCCTCCTTGTAGCTTGGCTCCAGAGAACTCGGGGATTGGCCCGCCGCAAAGCGAGCTTGGGAACGGAGGTCTATGGTGCCAACCGCCGCTGCGATTTCTGCACGACGCTTCGGCGTCAGCATCTTGTAGTAAGTGATCTTGCGGCGCACCATGGCTTTCCGGCAAACTAGGGGACGCTTGATGCAAGCTAGGGGATCGAAAGGTGGGGGAATGGGCTGGAGATTTGGTGTGGTTTTAGGGCAGTGGCTGGCATAGGTCGAGCATCGAAGTTTCTGGTGTGAATAGTGGTTCCGGTGACACCTGGTCAATCGATTTTGACTGTACATCGCTCTTGTCGCATTTGCGGTGCAGCCTGGCACGCTGGACCCTCCACGTTGCTCACCGAATGGAACACACTTCGTCTTGTGTTTTCGCTCGCTTGTGGGACCGCAGTTGAGAGCAAACCAACGTCCCTCCCCCTCCCCCGCCCGCGTCATTTATTATACCACTACTCCCTCCGTTTTATGCGGAGTAAATAAAAACAGAGGGAGTATACTATAGATGAGGATCCCCTGACGTGGCCGAACCCATTGAGTAACTGACATGCGGGGCCTAGCAAGCATGGGATCCACCAGTAAGTGACCGAAAGGGAGGGTAAGGCAGGGATACCTACGTCAGAGGATCCACTTCCACTATACTACTTTGACCAAATGTTAGAGTGATAATATATGACATTCAACTTACACAAATGTTAGAGTAATAATATATGACATGCAACTTACACAAAGCATACATGGTCTAATGCGTTTTTCGAGGCTAACTTTGACCGAATGTTAGAGTAATAATATATGACATGCAACTTACACAAAGCATATGGTCAATTTCGTATGTGAAAGGAGTTTCCAATAATATGATTTTCACATTATACATCTCATGTACTCCCTCCGTCTAGGATGTGTAAGTCATCTTACGAAAACCAAATAATCCCAAAACATGTAGGCGCGGTGCATTAACTTCAACCTCGTTTCTTGTTTCTTGACATATGAACCAACAAGAGATGAGGGTGTGCATGCTTTTAATGACTTGAGACTATCAAACATGACATGCAGTGGTTAGTTCATTGCATGCAATACTATTAATTAGCAAATAAACATTAATGTCTCTCATTTTCCCCTCCTCCTTGGTCACGGTGCACAGCCTAAGATGACTTACTCACCTATGTGAAAGGAGTACTATTAATCTTGTCCATAGTCAAATTGGAAACCATCTCGAGTACAAATCTAGGAGTACGTACGAATCTAACAATATTGATTGGGCGTTGTTGAATGTTGATACCTTTTTTATCATAGTAGAGATACTTTGACTACACATAAAACTTATATGTAAGGTAGAAAGGATAGGAGGGAGTATATTGTATGTTCAAAAACGAAACGAACATTGAATACCCTTTATATATGATTTGCGGATGCTATGATCACTGATTCAAAATTTTGAATCCGCCTTAGGTATCACGTGCCCCCACTCGTTCCCTCTCGATTTCATCTCGGGGTCTGGAGATCTATTGAAAGAGGACTAGGGTGGGTACATGCGAATGATACTCGGCGGAATGTTCAAATGAGGCATGCGGGAGGATGGACTCGACTGGAGGGTGACAAGATCGATGGAGAAGAGGGTTGGAGAGGAATGAGAAATAAGAAAACGCCACATGATTACACTTGAACGGCTCAAATAAACAATAAGTTGTCTCACTTGGCCTACATATTGAAAGGACTAATGCGCAACGCAGAGCACTGACGCTCGAATATGTCCGAGAAAATAGGGAAACCGACATGTGGGGCACACCCGTCGGGACAACGTAGCATAGACTATTCCAATGGAGGAGCTGGCCCACGACCTCCTCGCCACCGACAACCATTCATGTGGGTCTTTGGGGCCAACAACAGGGCGCAGCTCCAGCACTACCTCTAGACACGGCGACCGCGGTGAGCGACACACTCATATCATCGATAGACACGGTCGGTTTCAGTGTGCCAAGGGTGGCGTTTGTGCTGTGGCATGACCAACGGTATGTTTGGTTTGTGCCCAAGGTTGCCCCATCAAAGCATTGGGTAGCCAAAATTTTGGTTGAGGTATTGGTTGCCCATGAATTGGCCGACATTGGTAAGAAAAATGAACTAGAGTTGGCTAGAGTTCATTGGCATGCCAAAGAAATGGCAACCATCCAAACAAAGACCAATCTTTGGGTCATGACCAAATTTTTGGTAAGGTGCACTTTGGCCACAATCCAAACACACCCCAACACCCGGCTCGTCGAGGATGCACGGGGCGCCGCGATGCGTCCACGGAGTGGTGTAGCGCGGCCAACTGCATCCTCTGGACCTGAGACCATGCCGGGTCATCTTGCTTTTTCAATGACATGCGGGGATCGCATTTGAGCAAAGGGCATCTCCAACGTTGCCACGACCGTAGCTGACTACCCTGACACACCAAAGCCCTCGTCCCTCACGCCGTCGCGTGGTGCGTTCCCAGCCGGTGCCAGCTGCCCGCATACATGCCGTCCGTTCGTATGTCGTCGTTAAGAGGCTCGGTGCCCGAGGAACCAACTCCGGCGACTTAATGACGCACCCGGACGCTTGGCCTCACTGGAATGCGCTACTTAAAGCGGCAACGCCCAGCTAACCTCCACACCATAGTGCATCGTCTCCTACCTGACACCACATCCGCCATGACCGCAAGTGCGAACACTCTGCGGGAGAGCTTGTCTTCGGGGATGAAGCTCGAGGTCGCCGCCCTCGCTCAAGTCGCCTCTCGCGACGCAATAGCTGTGTAGCTGGACGTGGACGCGACTGCACAAGCGATGGCCATGCTGGCGGCCGACGACGGGAGCACCGTTAGCCACGCGTCCTACTTGCCGCCATCCAACGTCCGGCACCGCCGAGGTCGGGGACTCCTCTGAGGATGAGTAGGGCATGGGAGGCGGCAGGGCATGGTGTGCCAACTGGCTGGTCCGTATCCCGTGTTCTACTCTTCCGCGCCGGAGACTGCACCTTCACTTCACGGGTCTTGAACCCCGCCCCTGTACACAGAGATTGTAGATGGAGGACGTCGGTCGCCGCCATAGAATAGGTTTAGGGTCGGGTTTCTTTTATTTTTCTGTCTTATAAAAGTTCGAAATGTAATGAAAATCTGCCGTGTTCGCAGTAATCTCGGCCGGTGTATATGAACTTTCAAAATAATATACATATTGTAGGAGTACTAGTGCACGGAAGATCAAGATATTGGGGAGAAAAGGATGAACGAGGGAGAGCCTTATCTGCAAATGTGGAGAGGAGTGTGGGTAAATTGTCATAGTTTCCTTCCTATCCGTTAGATATAGATCGGTCAGCCTATATTGCAGGATGACAGGCACACCATCATCACCAACTCTGCTTTTTATTGAACCGAGACAAATCTAAAAAACCCAACTAAGCCAACCTCCCAGCATATCGCGCGGGAAAAGACCCGGCCGCGCCGTTTTAGTCGGGATTACCGGATTACTAGTAGTAGTATCGATGGATCGCGCGAAGCAACATTTTTTTTGAGGGGGCGAAGCACCTAGTTTAAAAGGAAAAAAGGCGGTACACTCACAGCACTCCTGTCGCGGTCGCATTGCACCCTACACACGTTCGGTCCTGCACACGGCTCACACAAACGGAACGCTTCGGCTTGCCTCTTCACTGACACGTGGGACTGCACTTGGAGAAACCGGCAAAGCGCCAAACTCCCCCGCCCACCGC
>NC_057810.1:128333886-128352558 GCF_018294505.1 Triticum aestivum | reverse complement strand
ATCCCCCTCCACTCCATTCGCTCCGCCAAAGCCGCCCTCCCCGCCGCGCCAATATGTCGGCGCCGCGGTTTGTCGAGGGGACGCACGGTGATCCTCTCGCTCCCACAGTACGCTCTCGTAGACTGCCGTCCTCTAGCCGCGCCACCACCTCTGGCTACGTTCTTGTGGAGGCGCACGGCGGTCAGCGCCACCACTGCTGGCGACGTTCATGTGGAGACGCACGGTGGTCAGCTTCTCCCACGGTACACGCATTCTAGACTGAGGCCCTGTTCATGTCGGTGTATCGCTGAATGTTAGCTGATAGAGGCTATTAATCTCACTGTTTGCCAAACTAGTTTACTGTCAATATGCTCTGCTTAAGAAGCTTCCTTGCCCTGTTCTGCACTCCATCTGGTTAGCTGAGATGGCATGCCAAGGCCGATTAGTTGCTAAAATATCCTGCCATATATTTATTGTGACGTAGATTGCCATGGTCTAGTAGCCAAACTGTTGTGTGAAATAGCTCTACACCGTTTTATACTCGATCTTTGTTGCTGTGATGGCCTTCGATAGTTTGATGGCTGTGTGCTCGGGCTCATTGACTGCTGAAACAACCTGCCATAATTTAGCACTCAAATCTGCTTGCTGAATTAGCTTTACATATATTTCATTACTTAGATCTGCTCGTCCAAATATCTTGCCATAGCTTTAGACATTGACCTAGGTATTTTTTTCTGGACTTCATAAAAAAGCATATATGTTTTTCCTGTAATATCTAGTAGAAGAACTAATTTGTATGTCTAACAGATGGACAGGACTTGGATAACTTCTGCTCGTAGATTCTCCGCTGCATATGTCAAGGGGGTTGAAAACTTCATGAACTTTATTAGAGCTGAGTACGGTGGTCCGAAATCAGATGTGCTCTACCCGTGTAGCAGTTGTATGAATTCAGTTACAAGACCCTAGTCAACTGTGCAAAATCATCTACACTTGTATGGGATGTCGGTCACATATACTAGGTGGGTTCATCATGGTGAAGCTGTGAATGTCAATGTTATTGACTACGTGGAAGCAGCAGATCACCATCTTGATCTGCCTGATGCTCAGGTGGAAGAGGAGGAGGAGGTGGTGGTGGAGGAGCCAGTGAGTTTGACCAACATTGAAACAATGCTACGAAATGCTCATGCATTCCGTGAACTTTCACCTGCAGAAGAAAAATGGTGGGCCCGCATGTTGGAACAATGCAACGTTGCTGTCACCCCAAGAAATAAGCTGTCAGTATTCTCAGCTATGGTCACTGAGGGAGTCCTGGATTAGGGGGTGTCCGGATGGCCGGACTATGACCTTTGGCCGGACTCCCGGACTATGAAGATACAAGATTGAAGACTCCGTCCCATGTCCGGATGGGACTTTCCTTGGCGTGGAAGGCAAGCTTGGCAATATGATATGAAGATCTCCTCCCATTGTAACCGACTCTGTGTAACCCTAGCCCTCTCCGGTGTCTATATAAACCGGAGAGTTTTACTCCGTAGGACGAACAACAATCATACCATAGGCTAGCTTCTAGGGTTTAGCCTCTCTGATCTCGTGGTAGATCAACTCTTGTAATACCCATACCATCAATATTAATCAAGCAGGAGTAGGGTTTTACCTCCACCGAGAGGGCCCGAGCCTGGGTAAAAACATCGTGTCCCTTGTCTCCTGTTACCATCCGCCTAGACGCACAGTTCGGGACCCCCTACCCGAGATCCGCCGGTTTTGACACCGACATTGGTGCTTTCATTGAGAGTTCCTCTGTGTCATCGCCTTTAGGCCCGATGGCTTCTTTGATCATCAACCACGACGTGGTCCAGGGTGAGACTTTTCTCCCCGGACAGATCTTTGTATTCGGCGGCTTCGCACTGCGGGTGAACTTATTTGGTCATCTGGAGCAGATCGAAAGCTATGCCCCTGGCTATCAGGTCAGGTTTGGAAGCTTAAACTACACGGCCGACATTCGCGGGGACTTGATCTTCGACGGATTCGAGCCACGGCCGAGCGCACTGCACTGTCTCGATGGGCATGATCTAGCTCTGCCGCCGGATAGCGCCCAGAGTGCCGCTCAGTAGTCCGCTCCGACCATTAGTTTGGAGCCGACTGCGCTAACCAGGGACGGACGGTTGGACGCCGCCCCAGGAGCCGCAATCTCTACGGTGATAGAGCCGAATACCAGCCTAGTCCTTTGCAAGGCCTGTGACTCCAAGGTGCCGGACTCCGTTCCGGACTCCGAATCTTCCGCACCCCTTCCGATCGAACCTGATTGGGCTCCGACCATGGAGTTCACCGCCGCGGAGGTCTTTCAGCAATTGCCCTTTGGCGATATCCTGAAATCCCTAAAGTCCCTCTCTTTGTCAAGAGAGCCCTGGCCGGACTATGGTCAGCAGGGTTGGGATACAGACGACGAAGAAATTCGAAACCCACCCACCACCCAGTTTGTAGCCACTGTCGATGATTTAACCGACATGCTCGACTTTGACTCCGAAGACATCGACGGTATGGACGCCGATGAAGGAGACGACCAAGAACCAGCACCTATAGGGAACTGGAAAGCCACCTCGTCATATGATATATACATGGTGGACACCCCCAAAGCAGGGGATGGCGAGGAAAAAATGGATGATGACCCCTCCAAGAAGCAACCCAAGCGCCGACGTCAGTGGCACCGCTCTAAATCCTGCCAAAGCAAGAACGGCGAATCCGGCACCGGAGATAACAATACGCCGGACAGTGCCGAAGATAACCCCCTCCAGCAGAATTCAGTGCAGGAGGATGAAGGAGCCAGCCCTCATGAGAGAGCGGCTGACAGAGAGGTTGAGGACGACAACTATATGCCTCCCTCCGAAGACGAGGCAAGCCTTGACGACGACGAATTCTTCGTGCCAGAGGATCCCGTCGAACAAGAGCGTTTCAAACGCAGGCTTATGGCCACGGCACGCAGCCTCAAGAAAAAACAGAAGCAGCTTAGAGCTGACCAAGACTTGCTAGCCGACAGATGGACCGAAGTCCTGGCGGCCGAAGAGTATAAACTCGAGCGCCCCTCCAAGAGCTACCCAAAGCGCAGGCTGCTACCCCAACTTGATGAGGAAGTAACTAAACCTACATCAGCAGCGTACGATGTGCCCGATCGGCCACCCCGTGGCCGCGATAGAGAGGCCTTCAGGCCCTCGACCCAAGCCGCACCCCAGCACCGCTCAAAACATGCCATAGTACGGGGAGACGCAACAGACCTGCGAGACATATTGGAGAACAAGGCAAGGCAAGCAAGATCGATCTACGGATCGCATGGGCGCCCCGCATCACATGATGATAGCCGTCACACCGGATATAATAAATACGGCCAGGCCAAATACAATAGACCAAGCTCATTCGAGCTGCGCGGCGATATAGCCCAGTACAGGGGCGCCGCACACCCACTATGCTTCACAGACAAAGTAATGGATCATCAAATCCCCGAGGGTTTTATGCCCGTAAACATTGAATCATACGACCGCACAACTGATCCCGTGGTATGGATCGAGGATTATCTCCTTCATATCTACATGGCCCGCGGTGATGATCTACACGCCATCAAGTACCTCCCGCTCAAGTTTAAAGGACCAGCGCGACATTGGCTTAACAGCCTGCTAGCAGAGTCAATTAGTTGCTGGGAGGACCTGGAATCCGCATTCCTTGACAACTTCCAGGGCACTTCTGTGCGACCACCAGACGCCGATTACCTAAGCCACATAATCCAGCAGCCAGAAGAATCGGCGAGACAATTCTGGACACGGTTCCTGACCAAGAAAAATCAAATAGTCGACTGTCCAGACGCCGAGGCCCTTCCAGCCTTCAGGCACAACATCCGAGACGAATGGCTTGCCCGGCACGTAGGATAGGAAAAGCCGAAATCTATGGCAGGCCTCACGACACTCATGACCTGCTTCAGCGCGGGCAAAGACAGCTGGCTAGCTCGTATAAATAACATAACCAAGAGCCCTGGTAATTCGGATACCAAGGACAACAATGGTAGGTCACGTCGCAATAAGGACAAGCGCCGCATTAACGGCGACAATACTGAGGATACGGCAGTCAACGCCGGATTCAGAGGCTCTAAACCCGGTCAGCGGAAGAAGCCGTTCAAAAGAAACCCTCCGGGCCCATCCAACTTAGACCGGATACTCGACCGCTCGTGCCAGATACACGGCACCCCCGAACAACCAGCCAATCACACCAACAGGGATTGTTGGGTGTTCAAGCAGGCAGGCAAGTTAAGTGTCGAGACCAAAGACAAGGGGCTGCGTAGCGATGACGAGGAGGAGCCCCGGCCGCCGAACAACAGAGGACAGAAGGGATTCCCCCCACAAGTGCGGACGGTGAACATGATATACGCAACCCACATCCCCAAGAGGGAGCGGAAGCATGCTCTCAAGGACGTCTATGCGTTGGAGCCAGTCGCCCCAAAGTTCAACCCATGGTCCTCCTGCCCGATCACATTTGATCGAAGGGACCACCCCACTAGCATCCGTCACGGCGGATTCGCCGCATTGGTCCTAGACCCAATCATTGACGGATTTCACCTCACCAGAGTCCTCATGGATGGCGGCAGCAGCCTGAACCTGCTTTATCAGGATACAGTGCGAAAAATGGGTATAGATCCCTCAAGGATCAAACCCACAAAGACAACCTTTAAAGGTGTCATACCGGGTGTAGAAGCCAGCTGTACAGGCTCAATTACACTCGAAGTGGTCTTCGGATCCCCGGATAATTTCCGAAGCGAAGAGTTAATCTTCGACATAGTCCCATTCCGCAGTGGCTATCACGCCCTGCTCGAACGAACCGCATTTGCAAAGTTCAATGCGGTGCCGCACTACGCATATCTCAAGCTCAAGATGCCAGGCCCTCGCGGAGTCATCATGGTCAATGGAAACACCGAACGCTCTCTCCGAACGGAGGAGCACACAACGGCCCTGGCGGCGGAAGTATAGAGCAACCTCTCAAGGCAGCTCTCCAATCCGGGTATCAAATGTCCGGACAACGTCAAGCGCGCCCGAAGCAACCTACAACAGAGCCGGCCGGCACGATCCGAGCAAGCATAGCAGTGCGGCCCCAACCCCAGCCCTCGTCAGATGGTGCTATCGGTACCACGCGTACATAATTACGCTTTGAAAATACCATGGGCATAAGGGGAGGGGCACAACTACGGCACGCCCAGAATGCGGCTCAACCACACTTAGGGGCTCCCTATTCGTCCATTTTCCTTTTTTTATATATATATACTTTCAGGACCCAACTACTCAGAAGGCCTCTCCGGCAATACACTCGCTGAACACACGATGCAACAGCCAGGGTGAGGACAAGCCGCGTCGAATGTCCAGGTGGCCTCTATAACGAGTTAAATACCTGTTTTTATTTACAAAACCCGCAGCTTGCCCCTAGAGGGGGACATGTCAAATAATCCCATCTCTTGCTTATCGCACTATTTGTATCGTTCTGCTTTCATAGTAGCCCCTTAATAATAAACAATACATAGCTTCTATCTATTATTGTATCCCTTTTTTATATATATGTTCAGTCATGAAATTATGCAGCCATACACTATGGTACGGCCCATACACCAGGGGCTTAAGCACCCCATAACATGGTGTGAGAAGACCGAGCACTCTCATGAGTGCGGCACCCCGAACTTATAGCACTATATGCATCGGCTCTGAATCATGTCTTTGGTCAATAGTTGGGTTTGCCCGGCTCCCATGTTTTGGTCCCTTACGTTCCGCATTGTTGGCTAAGGTAGCACTGGGAGAACTACTACGATTGTGCCCCAGTTGAGCTGGGTTAACACCTCAGTAGAAAAATCTAAAACTGACTGTCATGATAGTGCGAGAGACCAGTCGCTGTTCGCGAGGTTTTTCGAGTCCTTAAAGACTTATGTCGCCTAGAGTGAGGAACCGGACTTATCCGGCCTAGGCGTGGATAGCACCCCGAACTCGGTCTTCCGAATACTAGGGGCTTCGCCAAAATTTAAAATTATAGAATTCTATGGCTAAGTGACAGTGATAAAGCATTATAAGTCTGACGGCCTGGTTCGTTGTGCTGAGCGCCTCCCTAGATGGACCCAAGAATGGGAACAAGAGCACTCAGGTTTATCCCAAACACCCCAGCACTCGTGGCATGGGGGTCGAAGCCAACAACTTGCATCTCTCAGATTTGATAAACTGCCGCACAGAAGGTAATATTTTAAATTAACAAGCGTTGCTTAACGCATATGAACAAAGTTTTCAGCGTACAGGATAACAGATGCGAGCCTACTCAAAAATTACATCTTTGGAGCACTCGTCCCCTATACGGCGAGAACCCTTCAGGACGCCCTTATAATACATCTCGGGCGTACGATACTCCTTGCCCGGCGGTGGCGTGTCCGTCAAAAGCTTCTCAGCGTCCAGCTTGCCCCAGTGCACTTTAGCACGGGCAAGGGCCCGACGGGCACCTTTGATGCAGACGGAGCGCTTGACGACCTCAATCCACGGACACACGTCCACCAGCCACCGCACTAGACCGAAGTAGCTCCCAGGCATGGCTTCTCCAGGCCACAGCCGAGCTATGAGGCCCTTCATGGCCTGTTCGGCCACCTTGTGGAGCTCGACCAGCTGCTTCAGCTGGTCGCTCAGGGGCACCGGATGTTCGGCCTCAGCATACTGAGACCAGAACACTTTTTCTGTCGAGCTCCCCTCTTCGGCTCGGTAGTATGCGGCGGCATCAGACACACTACTGGGCAGATCAGAGAACGCTCCTGGAGAGCTCCGGATTCGGGTAAGTAGCAAATAATTAACTTTTATATTCTTGCTTTGCATAAAGAATGCCTTACCCACCGCTATTTTCTTCATCGCCTCGATCTCCTGGAGGGCCTTCTGCGCTTCGGCCTTAGCGTTTTTGGCACTCTCAAGAGCCAAGGCGAGCTCGGACTCTTGAGTCTTCGAGTCATGCTCCAAACTCTCGTGTTTTTCCACGAGAGCCTGGAGCTCTTGCCGCACCTCCACCACCCGCGCCTCCTGCTTCTCTCGCTCGGCCCACTCAAGGGCTGCACTATTTTCGGCCTTGGAGACCGCCTCCTTCAGGGTCGCCACCTCGGCCGTGGCCCCTGCAACATTTAAGTTGGTCATGTCATTATTTGCAACCAAGTATTTCTATATACATTTACATGCGGTATTACAAACCCTCCTTGTCCTCGAGCTACTTCTTGGCACGGCCGAGCTCGTTCTCGGACCGCTCGAGGCTTCCCTTCAATGCATTGACCTCTGCAGTCAGTGCGGCAGAGGTCAGCAGTGCAGCCTGCATTCCCATATCGACATATTTTTATTAGACTCCGGCGTATATCTTTTTAGATCCTCATCTCGGCTTTTCTTTCCGAACGCCGAACCGAGCATCAGGGGCTACTGTCTATGCGGTAACATTTTTATATGTTTTGAACACATACCTCAAAGCCTGTTAACAGACTTGTACAGGCTTCTGTCAGCCCGCTTTTGGCGGACTGAACCTTTTGAATCACCGCACTCATAACAGTGCGGTGTTCCTCGTTGATGGAGGTGCCGTTAAGCGCCTCCAGCAAATTGTCCGGTGCCTCTGGATGGACGGAGGTCGCCGACGGCGTAGGCTTGCCCTTCTTATGAAGGCGCCGCCTATCGGACTCTGGAACCGTTGGTGGTTCCGGAGCAATGTCCGGCCCGGGTCCGGACTTAGATCCCTCTGGGGCTTTACCCCCTTTGGGCCTGGAGTCTGGGAGGTCGCCTTGGTGCGCCTCCAGGACCACCTCCTCCTGGTTTGGCCCCTTTTGGGACTCCACCTCGGCGTCGCCCGCAGGGAGCGGGGAGGAGGCCGTCGGAGGTGAAGCGCTATTCACATCCGACGAATTCAGGGAGCCGCTCGACGAATCGCCGAGCTGAGCTCTGGGTGGACTGCATAATTAAAAATTCGGCGTCAGAAGCTATCGATTAATAGAGGAGCGCCATGAGTCATTCGGGTAACCAGACACTTACGATTTTTCCAGGGGCTTGACCCTGGATGGCCATTCCTCCTTGCCGTCTTTGGCATCGGAGGCATAGTCCGGCAGAAGGGTCTTCCCCTTCTTGGACCCTCCGGCCTCCCCAGTTGGGGCGGCCTTCCTTTTCTTTCCTCGCCCCGTTGGAGGGGGAGAGGCTTCTTCTTCTTCCTCCTCCTCGTCTTCCGAGGCGGAGGGTGCGTCGGGGTTGTCGGGCGATGAATCCGACACCACCAGGCGCCGGGAGCTCTTTCGAGTCCCCGTGGCCTTCTTCTTGGCCTTCTTCTCCGGCACCACATGAGGTGCCAGAACCAGCTGCCCCGTCAATCGGGCGTCCGCTGGATTTTCTGGTAAGGGAGCCGGACAGCTAACCTATCCGGACTTCTTCAGCCAGTCCTGTCAAAGGTAGGGGAGTTTAGATCCCACATAGACTCATACTATGAAAGAAAAGAGTCCTGTAAAGGGTAGAACAATTTACCTCGTTGGCCTGACGTCGCGAGCTGAATCCGCGATCTTCGGTAGCGGATGCGGGGGCCTCGGTGCCCTTAAACAGCACCTTCCAGGCGTCTTCGTACATAGTATCGAAGAGCCCGCTCAAGGCTTGGTGTTGTGCCGGATCAAACTCCCACAATTTGAAGGCCCGTTGTTGGCATGGGGGAGGACCCGGCGGATAAGCATGACCTGGATTACATTGACGAGCTTGAGGTTCTTGCTGACCAGCTTTTTGACGCAGGTTTGGAGTCCGGTCAACTCTTCCGAATCTCCCCACGTTAAGCCCGTCTCTTTCCAGGAGGTGAGCCGTGTGGGAAAGCCAGATCGGAATTCGGGGGCCGCTTCCCAGTTGGGGTCGCGTGGCTCGATGATGTAGGACCACCCCAATTGCCATCCTTTTATTGTCTCCACAAAGGAGCCTTCGAGCCATAGGACGTTGGCCATCCGGCCCACCATGGCACCCCCGCACTCCGCTTGACGGCAGCTCACCACTTTCGGCTTGACATTAAAAGTCTTCAGCCATAAGCCGAAGTGGGACTGGATGCAAAGGAAGGCCTCACACATGACGATGAACGCCCAGATGTTGAGGATAATGTTCGGGGCCAGATCGTGGTAGTCCAGGCCATAGTAGAACATGAGCCCCCGGACGAACGGGTGAAGAGGAAAACCCAGTCCGCGGAGGAAATGGGGAAGAAAAACAACCCTCTCATGGGGCCTGGGAGTGGGGATGAGTTGCCCTGCATCTGGAAGCCGGTGCGCGATGTCGTCAGACAAGTATCCGACCGTCCTCAACTTTTTGATTTGCCCCTCCATGACGGAGGAGGCCATCCATCTACCTCCCGTTCCGGACATGATTGGAGTAGGTTGAGGTGGGAAATGCGGGCTTGGGTGTTGGAGCTCGAGTGCGCAGGGACGAATAAGCAAAGGAGGAAGAAGGCATGAATGGAAAGGGCGGATTCTTATCCCCTTATATGAGTGGCCAAAACTACGAGCCCCACCGGCCTAATAAAACTCGCTTATCTCCCAAGCGCCGCGGTTAATGGCGCGGTTGGGTTACCCACGCCCGTATTGATGGGAATCCCGGAATAAGGGGACACGATCTCTGCTTCGACAAGACGTGCCAAGGAAACCGCCTCCTAAACGCACTGAGGTGGAGCAGTAAAATGAATAAAAGCCTGGCCGTGGCGTGAGGTCACGCTATGGAATACGTCAGCAGATTAGATTGATGCAAATGTTATTCTCTCTATGGTGGCATGTGGAACTTATTTTGCAAAGCCGGACACTATCCTGGTGTTCAACATCTTCTATGAAGTATTCGGAGGAGGAACCCTCCTTGCAATGCCGAAGATAACTTGCGCGTCATACTCGTCATGATTGAAGCCTGGTTCAGGGGCTACTGAGGGAGTCCTGGATTAGGGGGTGTCCGGATGGCCGGACTATGACCTTTGGCCGGACTCCCGTACTATGAACATACAAGATTGAAGACTCCGTCCCGTGTCCGGATGGGACTTTCCTTGGCGTGGAAGGCAAGCTTGGCGATACGATATGAAGATCTCCTCCCATTGTAACCGAATCTATGTAACCCTAGCCCTCTCTGGTGTCTATATAAACCGGAGAGTGTTAGTCCGTAGGACGAACAACAATCATACCGTAGGCTAGCTTCTAGGGTTTAGCCTCTCTGATCTCGTGGTAGATCAACTCTTGTAATACCCATACCATCAATACTAATCTAGCAGGAGTAGGGTTTTACCTCCACCGAGAGGGCCCGAACCTGGGTAAAAACATCGTGTCCCTTGTCTCCTGTTACCATCCGCCTAGGCACACAGTTCGGGACCCCCTACTCGAGATCCGCCGGTTTTGACACCGACAGTCACCTTTCTTCAGGTGAAGACATCTGAGCGGATGACCAACAAATCATTCGATGCGATGTTGGCTGCTTTCCGCAAATCTTTCCCAGATGCATCTGAGCTGCCACACACCTACAGTAAAATGAAGAATTTCCTTCGTGCAGTTGGAATTGGATATGATATGATCCATGTTTGTAAGAATAATTGTGTTCTGTTCCGGAAGGATTATGCCAACTTAAGTGAATGCCTGAAATGCAAATCATCAAGATGGAAAGATGGCGATGCTGTGAAGAGGGTTCCTCATAATGTTCTGAGGCATTTTCCAATTACACCAAGATTGCAGAGGTTCTTTCATGATGCTGAAACAAGAGAGGATGTACTGTGGCATTCTAGGAACCAGGAGTACAGAGATCAGAATGTAATGAGCCATTCATCTCATGGTAGTGAGTGGAAAAGCTTCAATGATAAACACAGAGAGTTTGCTATTGACCCGAGAAACATTAGACTTGGCTTAGCTTCAGATGGATTTAACCGATTTGGTCACCAGAGCGCCACATATAGCATGTGGCCAGTGCTTGTTATCCCTTACAACATGCCTCCAAATGTCTGCACCAAAGAATGAAACTACATGATGGCCTTGCTCATCCCAGGTCCAAAAAGTCCTGGAAGGATTTTGATTTGTTCATGGAGCCTCTTGTGGATGAACTTCAATAGCTATGGATGGGTGTTCTCACTCGAGACCTATGTAGCAGCCCACCAGCTGATTTCTTTCTGCGTGCTGTTGTAATTTGGTGCATCCATGATTATCCGGCTTTGGGCACTATGTCAGGGCGAACGACACATGGTTACAATGCATGTGTTCACTGTGACAGGAATCCGCTGTCATACGCAATACTTAGCAAGATCTGTTACATTGGACACCGCCGTTTCCTTGCCAAGGACAAGCCGCATCCTAGAAAATACCGAAGACATGTGTTCAATGCAAAGCATGAAAACCGTGATGCGCCAAAGAGGCTCACCGCCGATGAGTTGCAAGTGGAATTAGAGAAGGTCAGGCATATTACACCAGGAAACCATCCTGGTAATGGTAGCGAGAAAAGGAAGCGTGGCACGGTAGAAGAGAGATTATTGTTTACCCGCAGGTCCACTTTGTGGGACTTGGAGTATTGGAAAGATTTGGATCTGCGGCATAATATTGATGTGATGCACATCGAGAAAAATATATGTGACAGCATTATCGGCACACTTCTTAACATTAAAGGCAAGACGAAAGATACCTTAAAATCTAGGATTGATTCGACACACCTGGGTATCAGAAAGGATTTGCAGGTGCAAGATGAAGCTAAACCACGGGATATGGCACCAGCTGTGTACGTCTTGGACAAGGTAAAAAGAAAAGAATTCTGCGAGGTCCTGTCACGTGTGAGATTCCCACATGGATTTGCTTCCAACCCTGAAAGGAGAGTCAGTGCAGATGGAAACAAGGTACAAGGGTTGAAAACTCATGACTGCCATGTCCTACTTCAAAGGGTTTTACCTGTTATCCTTAGAGGATTGGGCCGCCCTGACTTATACAGAGCAGTTGTAGAGTTGGGAAAATTCTTCAGGTAACTCTGCAGTAGAAATATCAGGATATATACTTTGGAGTGTCTTAGAGACAAGATATCAACTATCCTATGCGACCTTGAGAAGATATATCCTCCAGCCTTCTTTGATGTGATGGTGCATTTGGCTGGTCATCTACCTGATGAGGCACTACTTAGAGGTCCAATACAGTATGGCTAGATGTACCCCATTGAAAGGCGGCTAGGCACTTTCAAGGGCTATGTTAGGAACAGAGCTAGACCCGAGGGTTCCATTGCAGAGGCCTTCATTGCTACAGAAGCGTTGACATTCTGCTCAAAATACATTCAAACAGCTGATCAACTTAGCAAAGAGGTGGGTGAAGACAATCCCGGGCTCAATGTTTTCGATTATTCTGTTCGAGTTGCAGGGAAGAGTCGACAAGAGGACAAACCTAAAGATTTGGACAAAATGGTTTGGTATGTGTTGAATAACTGTCCTGAGATACTACCTTATATCAAGTAAGAGCAGTACTGCAGCTTATACATCTTAATCTACTAAACTTGCAGCACATTCTTATATATTTAGATGTTTGACGCGATCACTATGTTGTGTAGCATGTACAAAGAGGATTTACTGCCGCAAAATCCAAGAAACATTGACAAACTAGTTATGGCAGGATTTGCGAAATGGTTCAAGAACCATGTAAGCTTTTGAAGTGCACTGCCAGTTTTTTCAATATATTGAGTACATAAGATGATCAGCTTGTCTATTTTCTAATCATAGGTTAAGAAGATGCGGGAGGATGGGCAGGCAGTTGATGATGCCCTTTACTCACTAGCAACGGGTCCTGATACTCGGGTAAGACATTATGAATCTTGCATTGTTGGAGATGTGCGCTACAACACCCTTGCATAAGACGAAGGCAGGAAGACACAAAACAGTGCCATCATGAGCACGTATACGTATGACAAAGAGACAACTGAAATGTATGCTAACATAACAGACATTGTTCAGTTGCAGTATATCTCCAGTTTCGAGGATCATCGATGTGTGGTTCTGTTGTGCTGTCGTTGGTATAACCTGTTTTCCAGAATCGCAAAACCCAGAGCTGATGATTATTTCAAATCCATCAATGTCAAGGCGGCGTACCAGAACAACGAGCCTTTTATTTTGGCAAATCAAGCAACACAGATATTTTACTTGGAAGACACATTTGCACATAGCGATGACTGGAGAGTATTGCAAAGGTTTGAGCAGAGGAATTCGTTTAATGAAGTTGCACAACAAGATGATGCTTACACTACTCCTGATGTACAACATAACACAGATGTTACTAATATCTTTGAGAACCATCACGTCAATGACGCCGGCGAAAAGATTGCCTATCATGCTGTGGACATACAAGAGTTGATCAAGAAGAAGCCAACGTTCGAGGACGTTGAGGATGAAGAAGAAGATGACACCATGGGGAATTACGATTCAGACTGATACACATGGAGAAGATGTTGACGCTGCTAATGTGGATGATGATTACATTGCTTTTGTCGTATTTGCCTGTCAGAAGACGTTTTTTTATCTACTATGTGAAATTGTGTTTGTTATGACAATTGAAACCTGATGAACATGTTGTTTAGTATTTTGCTATGAGAACATCACTTGTTATGTATGCTGATTTGTGTTTGGTGATTGTATGACAACTAAAACATGATGACATTGTTGTTTAGTTGTACTCATATTTGGCTGTGAAACTTGAATTTGAGGAAATAGTTTGCTATTGGACTGCAATTTGCTTGACGTCTTCGAATGAGAACAAAGCTGACCCGACAGGGCCTCTGCTATCTATTTATTTATATGAGCAAAAGGGGATACCCCCTGATTTCTGTTAATAGAAATCATTAGATGTTCACAACACTACGCCCAGCCTGCTACACAGGTTTCATTCATTACTAGTTTCAGCAAAGTGCTCATGTAGTAGCCACTGAATACATCACGAGTGCTACATACACTGCAAATAAAGAGACAATCATCCTACAGAGCACATCGATTTTGCCCATTATCTTCACAAGCCCTTTCATCTCCTCATTGCTGTCAAGGCCGTTCAGCAGCTGTTGCTTGGCCATGATCAGAGGAACTGCGTCTTTAACCTTCTGCTCTGCATCTTCCTCTTCTGCCGTTCCTTCAATTACTTGTCCAACACCCCAACCTGCTGGTATTGGGATTCCTCGGCCAACCAAATAATCAGCGTAGTTGCATTCCCCCACATCAACAACTTCCTAGAAATACAAATCACACGAATCTTACCTTTTCTGCACGAATCAAATTGGAAGATCATCAACTAAACTATTAAAAAAATCAGCAACTGAAAGCACCAGAACAACACTTAAACATATTATTGCCCCATGATACAGGCATTTGTAGAAGACTCGGCCAAGGTTGCGGATTGTGGTTGAAACGCGACGGATGACTCTGCGTGATTTGCAGTAGTGGCACCACACCAACGACAGCGGGTTGCAATGAGCAATCGGCTGCGGTGCGCGTGCCGGCGGGGGTGTGATGAGACCCACAGGCGATGGTACGGGTGGCGACTTGGCGCATATCTGGTTGTTGCCTACTGAAGAGCAGGTGCACGAGCAGCCAGCGGACATGGTTGCTGCGGCCAGAGCTTCTGATGCTAGGCAGAGTAAGTAGAGAAGAGGAGAAGCGAACGTTGGATATGTCAGTTTCATTACTTGCAGAGTAGCATAGCACCATATATAGTCATAGTCTAGGTTTGGATTTGAACCAGCTACAGGAGCACGTCTTTCTTTTTTCTAAAACTTGGCAACATCTCTTTACCGGTACATTAGCTTGTTCTGTACGCCTTCCCAAGTCTTTGATTTTCTTTCCCTTTTTTGCGAGGAAGGAAGGAGGACAAAATTGAGAGTTCCTCGGACTCGAACCCAAGACCTCTCGGTTGAAAACCAAGGGTGCTAGTCACTTATGTGGCGAACGTTCCCTGTGAGGAGGACGGCAGACAAACACATTTTCCTCATAGTTTTCTTCCTATATATAAAAAAGTATGCTACTTGGTGTCCGCTTAGTCAAAAACGATTGTGCCAACCTTGACCGTTCGATTGACATTAAACTTCTGTCGCGTTTCTTCAGTCTCTTCTTTCTCGAGCTGCCAAAGCCAAACCAGCGTCGGCGGGACCGCCTGCTCCCACCTCCCATGGCTGGCTGTGATCTTCCCCGGCTCCTGTTCGTTCCCATCCGAGGCCTCACCATCATCCTCCGCGCTCGCCGCAGCGCCGCCCTCCGGTGTTGTCAACATGGTCAACAACTGAGAGGAATAAGGAGATGACTGTACATGGTGAGGATGACAGTAGGGACCCAGCAGCGCGTGCAATAATTTTGTTTTTTCGGGACGAAGAAGAGTATCAATTGGGTTGTGCGGGACCCGTGGCCCGTGTAGCCCAGGCTTTTATTTCATATGTTTAGCACATGACCAGCCCAGTTTGTTTTTTTCCTTTCTGAAAAATGGAAAGCCAGCTATTTTGTTTTTTCTGAGAATAACCAACATAGGCCTACTTGCTTTTCTACGCCCTGCTGGGCCGGAAATCTTTCAAGACGAGGAGGGATGCATTTTGCCCAGAAAATGGGCTATAAGTAATAATAAATGGGCTATAAGTAATAATAAATGGGCTATAAGTAATAATAAATGGGCTGTAAAATGAAAAAAATAGAGCAAACAGGCAATTAGTTCCCAAATACTGTTTTCTTTCGGATTTTGATATTTTAAATTTCATTGTTTTTGTGCGGGTAAAATTTCATTGAATTTAAATTAAGGTATATTTAGATTTAAAATTAATTTGAATCCGGCTAGAAATTTCGGGCTGTATGCTGTTTGGGACAGATTTGGAGGCTGACTTGTGGGTCTACTAGGTTGATGTGTACTTTGGCTTTGTCAACTTAGTCCACAAACGATTCTAGCAGTAGTGACCATTGGATGTTAATCCAACGGCCGTGCAGCTTCTTGAATATCTGATCTTGCTCCAGCCGCCCAAACCAGCTCCGGTGGGACTGCCTGCTCCCGCCTCCCGTGGCCGGCTGTGCTGCCGCACAGGCCGCACCGCCCCACCCTACTTCATTGCTGGCCAGGCCATTCCTCTACTCACCCACACCTCCTGTTATTTTTCGGCGACGGTAGCCGGACCAGTAAACCCTCGTACTCCCCACCGCGTGGGAAACCATTGTCGAGTCTTCCCCGGCTCCGTGTCGTTCCCTTCCTAGGCCTCGCCATCTTCCACCCCCATGGTGCTCTCGGTGCGGCCTGGTCAACGTGGTCAACGAACGACATCCATCGGCCGTGGACTATACGCACAAAATAATGATTCCTCCACCTGACAGCTGGGACCCACCGGAAGGGCCTCTGTATTTCGCGGAAAAAACGTCCCCCCCGCTGACATGTCAGACCCACCAGCTATATCTTTGCACGCAAGGAAGTGCCTCCTTATTACGCACAAAAAAAATGAATACCCACCCTGCTAGATGGGACCCACCATAGTGGGAGGATGACTTGTGGGCCAACTAAGTTGACGGGGACGGAGGGCTTTGTCAACTTAGTCAATATGAACGATTCTAGCTCCAGTGACCGTACGATGTCCATCCAACGGCCATAGTGCTTCTTCAACCTCTCGTGTTCTTGCTGCAGCCGCCCAAAGCAGCACCGGTCGTGCCACGTGCTCCTGCCTCTCATGGCCGGCTGTGATGCCGCGGAGGCCTCACCGCCCCCTACTACTCCCATCGCTGGCCCAGGGTATCCCTCTACTCACCCACACCCCCTGTTATTCTGCGGCGAGGGCAGCCTCATGCCGCAGCCGAACCAGTGAACCCTCGTACTCCTCTCCGCGCGGGCTACCACTGCTTCGTCTTCCCCGGCTCCGCGTCGTCCCCTTCCTAGGCCTCGCTGTCGTCCAGACCACCGCCCTGGTGCTCTCGGTGCGGCGTGGTCAACATGGTCAATGACCAACTTCCATCGGAAGAGTACTGTACGTGGAGAGGCTGACAGCTGGGTCCAGGCGGCCGCAAGGAAGTGCCTCCTTATTACGAGCAAAATAATTATTCCTCCACCTGACAGTAGGGACCCACCGGACGGGCCACCTTATTTCGTGAAAAAAAATGTTTCCCCCCTGACAGCTGGGACCCATCGGACGGGCCAGCGTATTTCGCGAAAAAAACGTTCCCCGCGCTGTCAGCTCGGACCCACCGGAAGTGCCTCCTTATTACGCACAAAAAAATGAATACTCCCCTTGCTAGCTGGGACCCACCATGGTGGGAGGCTGACTTGTGGGCCTACTAAGTTGACTGGGACGGGGGCCTTTGTCAACTTTAGTCAATATGAACGAGTCTAGCTCCAGCGACCGTACGATGTCCATCCAATGGCCGTAGTGCTTCTTCAACCTCTGGTCTTCTTGCTCCAGCCGCCCAAAGCAGCGCCGGTCGTGCCGCATGCTCCTGCCTCCTGTGGCCGGCTGTGCTGCCGCGGAGGCCACACCGCCCAATACTATTCCAACCGCTGGCCAGGCCCTGCGGCGATGGCAGCCTCACACCGCAGCCGAACCAGTGAACCCTCGTACTCCTCTTCGCGCGGGCTTCCACTGCCGCGTCTTCCCCGGCTCCTCGTCGTCCCCTTCCATTCCTAGGCCTCACCGTCGTCCACCGCCCTGGTGCTCTCGGCGCAGCATGGTCAACGTGGTCAAGGAACGACTTCCATCGGACGTGGACTGTACGTGGAGAGGCTGACAGCTGGGTCCACGGCCACAGGAAGGAAGTGCCTGCTTATTACGCGGAAAATAATGATTCCTCCACCTAACAGCTGGGACCCACCGGACGGGCCACTGTATTTCACGAAAAAACGTTTCCCCCTGACTGTTGGGACCCACCAGCTACATCTTCGCACGGAAGGAAGTGCGTCCGGGCAAAAAACAAAATGATTCACCCCCCTAATCGCTGGGACCCACCAGCGACACCTTCGCATGCAAGGAAGTGCGTCCGGGCAAAAAAAAGATTCGCCCGCTGACTGCTGGGACCCACCAGCTACATCTTCACATGCAAGGAAGTGCCTCCGGGAAAAAAACCAAAATGATTCTCCCCCCTGACTGCTAGGACCCACCAGCTACATCTTTGCACGTAAGGAAGTTCCTGACAGTCGGGACCCACCTGGTCGAAGCATACGTAGCGTTTTCATTCTGGTCGCGAACATGTACGTACATACTGGTCCATGTAGAGGCACGCATGTGTTGTAGATGTCGAGGTGCGCACGTATCGTAGTAGAGGCGTGCACGTAGCATGTACACGTACGTACAGCGGCGAGGGTGCAAGAATGAAAATACGGCCACGTACGTACATACGGGCAGGGTCTCTAACTCCTATCGCGCATATGTACATGGCTGGGTCGGAACGGAGAAACAACGTCGTCGTCGTGTTCATGGGGAGCCAACCGGCTGGGTCGGAATGAAATGCATGGTCGTGTTCATCGGGAGGGCTTGGACGGAATAGGCGATGGAAACAAGGCCTGGCGTACCGCACAACGGAGGAAACGACCTTGTGTTCGACCGGCCACGTTCGAAATGGGGTCCTGTTGATCGGGAGGGGCCTGACGTACCGCAAAATGGAGGAAACGGACCTCCTAAGGTCGAAACGGGGGTCCTGTTGATCGGGAGGGGTGTGGCGTACCGCAAAATGGAGGAAACGGACTTG
>NC_057810.1:128324396-128333580 GCF_018294505.1 Triticum aestivum | reverse complement strand
CTCCACCGTCTACTGTTCATCCGGCCCTCCACACCACAGGGTCCTGTTCAACCACCCCTCCACGGCCACCCCTCCACCCTCTACTGTTCATCCAGCCCTCCACACCATGGGTTCCTGTTCAACCACCACTCCACGGCCACCCCTCCACCGTCTACTGTTCATCCAGCCCTCCACGCCACGGGTTCCTGTTCATCCAGAGGCAACGCCACCGCTCACTGTTCATCCAACCCCCCTGTCGGTGTCAAAACCGGCGGGTCTCGGGTAGGGGGTCCCGAACTGTGCGTCTAGGCGGATGGTGATAGGAGACGAGGGACACGATGTTTTTACCCAGGTTCGGGCCCTCTTGATGGAGGTAAAACCCTATGTCCTGCTTGATTAATATTGATGATGTGGGTTACAAGAGTAGATCTACCACGAGATCAAGGAGGCTAAACCCTAGAAGCTAGCCTATGGTATGATTGTTGTTCGTCCTATGGACTAGGGCCATCCGGTTTATATAGACACCGGAGAGGGCTAGGGTTACACAGAGTCGGTTACAAAGGTAGGAGATCTACATATCCGTATCGCCAAGCTTGCCTTCCATGCCCAGGAAAGTCCCATCCGGATACGGGACGAAGTCTTCAATCTTGTCTCTTCATAGTCTTGGAGTCCGGCCGATGATGATAGTTCGGCTATCCGGACACCCCCTAGTCCGGAACTCCCTCAGTAGCCCCTGAACCAGGCTTCAATGACGACGAGTCCGGCGCGCATATTGTCTTCGGCATTGCAAGGCGGGTTCCTCCTCCGAGTAATTTATAGAAGATTGTGAACACCAGGATAGTGTCCGGCTCTGCAAAAATAAATTCCACATACCACCGTAGAGAGAATAATATTACACAAAATCAATCTGCTGACATATTCTGTGGCGTGACGTCACACCACTTCCAAGCCTTTACTCAAATTGTTTTTATTGTTCCACCTCAGCGCGTTTAGCGAGGCGATTTCCTTGGCACGTCTTGTCGAAGCAGAGATCGTGTTCCCCTTATTCCGGGATTCCCATCAATATGGACGTGGGTAACCCAACCGCGCCATTGATTGTGGCGCTTGGGGGATAAGCGAGTTTTATCAGGCCGGTGGGGATGCATGTTTCCGTCCGCCCATATAAGGGGATAAAGATCCAACCTTTTTACCTGCACCTTATTCCTCCTTGGCTTATCCATCTCTGCGAACTCGAGCTCCAGCACCCAAGCCCGCACATCTCACCTCAACCTTCTCCAACTATGTCCGGAGCAGGAGGCAAGTGGATGGCCTCCTCTGTCACGGAGGGGCAGATCCAGAAACTGCGCAATGCCGGATACTTGTCCAGCGACATCGCGCACTGGCTCCCCATCGAGGGAGAGCTCATCCCCACCCCCAAGCCCCATGAGAGGGTAGTATTCCTTCCCCATTTCCTCCGCGGACTGGGCTTCCCGCTCCATCCCTTTGTCCGGGGGCTCATGTGCTACTACGGCCTGGATTTCTATGATCTGGCCCCGAATTTCATCCTCAACATCTCGGCGTTCATCGTCGTGTGTGAGGCCTTCCTCTGCATCCAGCCCCACTTCGGCTTGTGGCTCAAGACCTTCAGTGTCAAGCCGAAGGTTGTGAAGGGCAGCCAAGCGGAGTGCAGAGGCGCCATGGTGGGCA
Organism: Triticum aestivum; assembly: GCF_018294505.1. Taxonomy (NCBI): domain Eukaryota; kingdom Viridiplantae; phylum Streptophyta; class Magnoliopsida; order Poales; family Poaceae; genus Triticum; species Triticum aestivum. The sequence goes on along the minus strand of NC_057810.1, from coordinate 128,331,915 downwards.
GGATGTCCCACGTTACGTGGCTGGAAGGCACTTTCGTGGAAACCATCAAGGGGTGGCAATCGGGGTGGTTCTACATCATCAAGCTGCGTGACCCCGAATGGGTAGCGGCCCCCGAATTCAGATCTGGCATCCCCACACGGCTCACCTCCTGGAAAGAGAGCGGCCGGATTTGGGGCGATTCTGAGGAGCTGACCGGACTCCAAGCCTGCGTCCAAAAGTTGGTGGACAAGAAGCTCAAGCTTGTCAACCTAGTCCAGGTCATGCTCATCCGCCAGATTCTCCCGTGCCAACGACGGGGCTTCAATATGTGGGAGTTCGATCCGGCGCAGCACTAGACTTTGAATGGGCTCTTCGACACTACGTACGAAGAGGTCTGGAAGGTGCTGCTCAAGGGCGCCGAGGCTCCCGCATCCGCTACCGAAGATCGCGGATTCAGCTTGGAGCGTCCAACTGATGAAGTAAATTATTCTGTCCTTTAAGGGATGCTTGTTTTCCATAGTTTGACTCTATGCGGGATCTAAACTCCCTTTACCTTTGACAGGACTGGCTAGCGAAGGCCGAACGGACTATCTGTCTGGCCCCATTGCCAGAGGACCCAGCGGATGCCCGCCTAACGGGGCTGCTGGCTCCGGCACCCCACGTGGTGCCGGAGAAGAATGCCAAGAAGAAGGCCACGGAGACTCGGAAGAGTTCCCGTTTTCAGGTGCTATCGGATGATGAATCCGAGGCCGACTCCTCCCACCAATGTGAGGAGGAGAAGAAAGCCTCTCCCCCAGCGGGGGGAGGGGAGAAAAGGAAGGCCTCCCCAACAAGGGAGGCCGAAGGGTCCAAGAAGGGAAAAACTCTTCCCCCGGATTGTTCTGCCAACGCCAGTGACGACGACGAGGACTGGCCTCCAAGGGCCAAGCCTCTGGCGAGATCATAAGTATCCGGACTCCCGAATAACTTCAAGGTTTTAATTTTCCGGCACATTATGTCTTTCTAATGCTGCATACAACCCTGCAGTCCGCCTAAGGATGATCTCCCCACTTCGTCGAGCGGGTCCTTAGGGGCGTCGGATATGGACTCCCTTCCGACTGCCCCCACCCCCCGTGATGCGGAAGATGCTGAGGCGGGATCCCAGGAAGGGACCCACCAGGAGGAGAGGGCCCCGGAGGTGTCGCAGGACAACCTCCCGGACTTTGCACCGGACTCAGCCCCGGAACCCGCAGTGGCTTCGGAGTCCGGCGGGCGACCCCTTCGTAAGAAGGGCAAGACCGCGACGCCGGCTGCCTCCGTCCAACCAGAGGTGCCGGATAATTTGCTGGAGGCGCTCAAAGGCGCCTCCATCGAAGAGGAACGCCGCACTGTTATGAGTGCGGTGATTCAGAAGGTTCAGCTTGCCAAGAGCGGGCTGACTGAAGCCTGCAGCAGGCTTCTAACATGCTTTGAGGTAAGAATTTCAATATATGTAAAATGGTACCGCATAGACAGTAGCCCCTGATGCTCGGTTTGGTGTTCGGAAAGAAAAGCCGGACTGAGGATCTTTAGAAAGATAAACACAGGAGTCATGAAAATATGTCAATATGGGATTGCAGGCTGTGCTGCTGACCTCCGCCGCACTGACTGCGGAGGTCAATACTTTGAAGGAAAACCTCGAGCGGTCCGAGAACGAGCTCGGCCGTGCCAAGAAGCAGCTCGAGGAAAAAGAAGGCGAGTAATACCTTATGAAAATTGCACCTTACAGAAAAGGATTGTGGTTGCAAAAAGAAAGACAAGGATAACGTGGGTATTGCAGGGGCCACTAACGAGGTGGCAACCCTGAAAGAGGCGGTGGCCGCGGCAAAATGCAATGCGGCTGCAAAGTGCACCGAGCGAGAGAAACAGGAGGCGTGGGTGGCGGAGGTACAGCAAGAGCTCCAGGATCTCATGAAGAAACATGAGAGCCTGGAGCGTGACTCGAAGACTCGAGAGTCTGAGCTTGCAACGGCTCTTGAGAGTGCCAAAGCCGCTAAGGCCGAAGCCTACAAAGCCCTGCAGGATATCGAGGCGGTAAAGAAAATAGCAGCGGGTAAGGCATTTTTCATGCAAAGTAAGCATGTGAGTGTTAATTACCTGTCGCTTACCCGAATTCGGAGCTCTCTAGGAGCATTCGCAGATCTTCCTCGTAGCGTGTCCGATGCTGCCGCATTCTACCGGGCCGAGGAGGGGAGCTCGACGGAGAAGGTCTTCTAGTCTCAGTATGCTGAGGCCGGACATCCGGTGCCCCTTAGCGACCAGCTGAAGCAGCTGGTCGAGCTCCGCAAGGCGGCCGATCAGGCCATGAAGGGCCTCATAGTTCGGCTGTGGCCTAAGGAGGCTATGCCTGGGAGCTACTTCGTCCTGGTGCGGCGGCTGGTGGATGCGTGCCCGTGGGTTGAAGTTATCAAGCACTCCGCCTGTATTGAGGGTGCCCGTCGGGCCCTTACCCGTGCAAAGGTGCACTAGGGCAAGATGGATGCCCAGAAGCTTGTGACGGACCCCCCACTAGAGGACAAGGAGCATTGCACGCCCGAGATGTATTATAGGAGTGTGCTGAAGGGCGCCCGCACTATTGCGGGCGAGTGCTCCAAAGATGTAATATTTGAGTAGACTCGCATTTTGTTATCCTGTGCGCTAAAAACATGGTTCATATGCGCTAAGCAACGCTTGTTAATTTAAAATATTACCTTCTGTGCGGCTATTTATCAAATCTGAGAGATGGCAAGTCGTCGGCGTCAGCCCCCATGCCACGAGTGCTGGGGTGTTCGGGATAAACTCGAGCGCTCTTGTTCCCATTTTTGGGTCCATCTAGGGAGGCGCTCGACACAGCGAACAAGGCAACCGGACTTATAATGCTTGAACACTCTCACTTAGCCATATAATTCTATAATTTTAAATTTTGGCGAAGCCCCTAGTCTTCGGAAGGCCGAATTTGGGGCGCTATCCACGCCTTGACCGGACAGTATCCGACTCCTCGCTCTAAGCGGCATAAGTCTTTAAGGACTCGCAAAAAACCTCTCGAACAGCGACCGGCTCTCGCCTCATCATGACGGTCAGTTTTAGCTTTCTCCACTGAGGCATTAACCCCGCTCAACTGGGGCGCAATCGCAGTGGTTCTCCTAGTGCTACCTTAGCCGATATAACGGAACGTAAGGTACCAAAACATGGGAGCCGGGCAAACCCAACTATTGACCCAAGACATGATTCGGGGTCGATGCATATAGTGCTATAAGTTCGGGGTGCCGCACTTGTGAAAGTGTTCGGACTCATCACACCATAATGCGGGGAACATAAGCCCCTGGTGTGTATTAGCCGTACCAAAGTGTACGGATGCAATATGCCGTGGATGAACATATGTATGAAAAGGAAATGCAATTATAAGCAAAAAGGTGCTGCATTGTTTTATTCAATAAGTGCTGCTACGAATGCAGAACGATACAAATAGTGCGATAAGCGTATGGGACTGTTAAACATGTCCCCCTCCAGGGGTAGGCTGCAGATTGGTGTATAAAAATGCTCGTAACGGAGACCACCTGTATATTCGTTGTAGCCTTTATCCTTTCCTGGCTATTGCATCGGGAGTTCGGCAGATCTGCTGCTGGACAGGGCCTCTGACGAACGGAGTCCTGTGGGTAAAAATAAAAGGTAAAAAGAAAAGAAAAAAGAATGACACACTTGAGAGCCCCTGGTGCGGTTGAGCCACAGTCTGGGTTTATCGTGGTCGTGCCCCTCTCCCCATGCCCATGGTATCTTCAGAGCGTAATGGTGTACGCGAAGGATCTACTTTAACATTTCGCAGGAGCTGGGGTTGGGGCCGCACTACTACGCGTGTGCGGAACGTGCCAGGTGGTCTTGTTGTAAGTTACTTCGGGCGCGCTTAGCTGTGTCCGGCCGCTTAAAGGCCGGAGTCGAGAATTGCCTTAAGAGGCTGCATTGCACTTCTGCCGCGAGAGCCGCTGTATGTTCCTCCGTGCGTAGAGAACGTTCAGTGTTTCCGTTGACCGTGATGACTCCTCGAGGGCCTGGCATCTTGAGCTTGAGGTATGCGTAGTGCGGCACCGCGTTGAACTTTGCAAACACAGTACGTCCGAGCAAGGCATGATAGCCGCTGCGGAACGGGACTATGTCGAAGATTAACTCCTCGCTTCGGAAGTTATCCGGGGATCCAAAGACCACTTCCAGTGTAATTGAGCCTGTACAATTGGCTTCTACACCTGGTATGACGCCTTTAAAGGTCGTTTTGGTAGGTTTAATCCTTGAGGGGTCTATGCCCATTTTGCGCACTGTATCCTGGTAAAGCAGGTTCAGGCTGCTACCGCCGTCCATTAGGACTCTAGTTAGGTGAAATCCATCGACGATTGGGTCTAAGACCAGTGCGGCGAATCCGCCATGGCGGATGCTGGTGGGGTGGTCCCTTCGGTCAAAAGTGATCAGGCAAGAGGACCATGGGTTGAACTTCCGGGCAACTGGCTCCATCGCATAGACATCCCTAAGTGCACGCTTCCGCTCCCTTTTGGGTATGTGTGTTGCGTATATCATGTTCACCGTCCGCACCTGTGGGGGGAAACCCTTCTGTCCTCTATTGTTCGGCGGTTGGGTCTCGTCCTCGTCATCGCTATGTAGCCCCTTGTCATTGTTTTCGGCAATTAACTTGCCTGCCTACTTGAATACCCAACAGTCCCTATTGGTGTGGTTAGCTGGCTTTTCGGGGGTGCTGTGTATCTGGCACAAGCGGTCGAGTATTCGGTCCAAATTGGACGGACTCGGAGTAGTTCTTTTGAATGGCTTTTTTCGCTAACCGGGTTTAGAGCCTCTGAATCCGGCATTGACTGTCGTATCCTCAGTATGATCACCGTTACTGCGGCGTTTGTTTTTGTTGCAACGCGGCCTGCCATTTCGGTCCTTGAAGTCCGGACTGCCAGAATTTTTGTTGAGGTTGTCGATGCGTGCTAGCCAGCTGTCCTCACCCGCGCAGAAGCGGGTCATGAGTGATGTGAGGGCTGCCATGGATTTCAGCTTTTCCTGTCCCAGGTGCCGGGCAAGCTACTTGTCACGGATGTTATGCTTGAAGGCCACGAGGGCCTCCGCATCCGGACAGTCGACGATTTGGTTTTTCTTGGTTAAGAACCGTGTCCAGAATTGCCTGGCCGATTCGTCTGGCTGCTGAATTATGTGGCTTAGGTCATCAGCGTCTGGTGGTCGCACATAAGTGCCCTGGAAGTTATCGAGGAATGCGGCTTCCAGGTCCTCCCAACTCCCAATTGACTCTGCTGGCAAGCTGTTGAGCCAATGCCGGGCTGGTCCTTTAAGCTTGAGGGGGAGGTATTTGATGGCGTGAAGATCGTCACCGCGGGCCATGTGGATGTGAAGGAGATAGTCTTCGATCCAAACCGCGGGGTCTGTTGTGCCATCGTAGGATTCAATATTGAAGGTTTTAAACCCTTCGGGGATTTGATGATCCATTACTTCATCTGTGAAGCATAGTGGGTGTGCGGTGCCTCTATACTTGGCGATATCCGTAGATCGATCTTGATTGTCCTGCCTTATCCTCCAATATATCTCGCAAGTCCGGAGTGTTCCCCTATGGCCGCGTGCTTTTCGAGTGATGCTGGGGTACGGGTCTGGTGAAGGGCCTAGAGGCCACTCTGTCGCGACCACGGGGTGGTCGGTCAGCCGTATTATCTCCTGGTGATGCGGGTTCGTAAGCTTCCTCATCGGGGGAGCAGCTTGCGTTTAGGGTAGCTTTTGGAGGGGCGTTCGAGCTCATGCTCTTCGGCCGCGAGGACTTCAGTCCATCTGTCGGCTAGCAGATCCTGATCAGCTCTAAGCTGTTGCTGCTTTTTCTTGAGGCTGTTCGCCGTGGCCATAAGCCTGCATTTAAAACGCTCTTGTTCAACGGGATCCTCAGGCACGACGAATTCTTCATCGTCGAGGCTCACTTTCTCTCCGGAGGGAGGCGTATAATCCTCTGCCTCTTCTCCTGCCGCTCCTTCATAAGGGCTGGCGTCTCCGTCCTCCTGCGTAGCATCTTGCTGGAGCGGGTTGTCTTCGGCACTGTCCGGTGTATTATTGTCTCCGGTGCCGGAGTCTTCATTCTTGCTGTGGCGGGATTTAGAGCGGCGCCGCTGACGCCGGTGCTTGGGCTGCTTTTTGGAGGGGTCATCCTCCTCTGTTCCTTCGCCATTCCCATCTTTTGGGATATCCACCATGTATATGTCATACGATGAGGTGGTTGTCCAGTGCCCAGTGGGCGCTGGTTCTTGGTCGTCTCAGGCATTGTCGTCCATACCGTCGATGTCCTCGGAGTCATAGTCTAGCATGTCGGTTAAATCATCGACAGCGGCTACCAAGTGGGTGGTGGGTGGGCTTTGAATTTCTTCGTCGTCCGCATCACAACCGTCCTGACCGCAGTCCGGCCAGGGCTCTCCTGATAACGAGAGATATTTTAGCGAACTCAAGATGTCGCCGAAAGGTGAGTGTTGAAAGACGTCCGCTGCGGTGAACTCCATGATCGGCGCCCAATCGGATTCGATCAGGGCGAGCGCAGGAGATTCGGAGTCCGGCAAGGAGTCTGGCACCTCGGAGTCACGAGCTTTATGAGGGACAAAGTCAGTGTTCGGCTCTATCGCCGTAGAGGTTGCAGCCCCCGAGGCGGTGTCTAGGCATTCATCCTCGATCTGCGCGGCCGGCTCCGAATTGAGGATCGGAGCGGGCTCGAGTGCGGCCTCCAGGGTACTGTCCGGCGGCAGAGCTAAATCATGCCCGACGTGACAGTGCGGCACGCTCGGCTGTGGCTCGAATCCGTCGAAGATCAAGTCCCCGCGGATGTCAGCCGTGAAGTTCAAACTTCCAAATCTGACCTGACGGCCAGGGGCGTAGCTTTCGATTTGCTCCAGTTGGCCAAGCGAATTGGCCCGCAGTGCAAAGCCGCCGAATACAAAGATCTGTCCGGGGAGGAAGGTCTCCCCCTGTACTACGTCGTTGATGATGATCGAAGAAGCCATCGAGCCTATCGGTGATGACACAGAGGAACTCTCAATGAAAGCACCAATGTCGGTGTCAAAACCGGCGGATCTCGGGTAGGGGGTCCCGAACTATGCGTCTAGGCGGAGGGTAATAGGAGACGAGGGACACGATGTTTTTACCCAGGTTCGGGCCCTCTTGATGGAGGTAAAACCCTATGTCCTGCTTGATTAATATTGATGATGTGGGTTACAAGAGTAGATCTACCACGAGATCAAGGAGGCTAAACCATAGAAGCTAGCCTATGGTATGATTGTTGTTCGTCCTATGGACTAGGGCCGTCCGGTTTATATATACACCGAAGAGGGCTAGGGTTACACTGAGTCGGTTACAAAGGTAGGAGATCTACATATCCGTATCGCCAAGCTTGCCTTCAAAGCCAAGGAAAGTCCCATCCGGACACGGGACGAAGTCTTCAATCTTGTCTCTTCATAGTCTTGGAGTCCGGCCGATGATGATAGTTCGGCTATCCGGACACCCCCTAGTCCGGAACTCC
>NC_057810.1:128316601-128324226 GCF_018294505.1 Triticum aestivum | reverse complement strand
CCCAGAGGCAGCATCGATCGGCTTTAGTTATATCACGCCCAATATGCGACCGTATCCAAAAGGAACTCAAAGGTCCCACCAAGGATAGACCCGCATATTGAAACGCTTTTGCAAGGTGGATATCATTACATCAACATTACATAATAGATGGGGATACATACAAGAGGCATACAATGCCACATGAATATAACATCACAAAACATAAGAGCATCATCTGACTACGGATGAAACACAAACAAAAACTCAAATGACATCCACCCTGCTAGCCCAGGCTGCCGACCTGGAACCTATCCCTGATCAAAGAAGCAGAAGAAGAACTCCAATACAAGCAAACATCGGTCTCGCATCATGAACATCGCGAAACCTGTACCTGCAAGTGTTGTTGTAGTAATCTGTGAGCCACGAGGATTCAGCAATCCCATTACCATGGGTATCAAGACTAGCAAAGCTTAAAGGGAAAGGAAGGGGTAAAGTGGTGAGGTTGCAGCAGCGACTAAGCATATATGGTGGCTAACATACGCAAATAAGAGCGAGAAGAGAGCAAAAGGAACGGTCGTGAAGCTAGAAATGATCAAGAAGTGATCCTGAACTCCTACTTACGTCAAACATAACCCAAAACCATGTTCACTTCCCGGACTCCGCCGAGAAGAGACCATCACGGCTACACACGCGGTTGATGCATTTTAATTCGGATCTGGTGTCAAGTTATCTACAACCGGACATTAACAAATTTCCATCTGCCTATAACCGCAGGCATGACTTTTGAAAGATTATACCCTGCAGGGGTGTCCCAACTTAGCCCATGATAACCTCTCGCGATCAACGAAGGATAAACCTTCTCCCAGGAAGACCCGATCAGACTCGGAATCCCGGTTTACAAGACATTTCGACAATGGTAAAACAAGACCAGCAAAACCGCCCGATGCGCCGACAATCCCGATAGGAGCTGCGCATATCTCGTTCTCAAGGCAACACCGGATAGGTCAGCCTACGAGTAAAACCAGCCCTCAAGTTGCCCCGAGGTGGCCCCGCAGTCTGCCCGGTTCGGACCAACACTTAGACAAGCACTGGCCCGGGGGGGGAGGGGGGGCTAAAATAAAGATGACTCTTGGGTTAATTACTCCCAAGGGAAATATAGGTGGTGGTGAGGCAAACGGTAAAACCAAGGTTGGGCCTTGCTGGAGGAGTTTTATTCAAAGCGAACTGTCAAGGGAGTCCCATAAATCACCCGACCGCGTAAGGAACGCAAAATCCGGGAACATAACACCGTTATGACGGAAACTAGGGCGGCAAGAGTGGAACAAAACACCAGGCATAAGGCCGAGCCTTCCACCCTTTACCAAATATATAGATGCATTAATAATATAAGAGATATTGTGATATCCCAACCAAAATCCTGTCCACCATGGAGCACTCTTCAACTTCACCTGCAACTAGCAACGCTATAAGAGGGCTGAGCAAAGCGGTAACATAGCCAAGCAACGGTTTGCTAGGAAGGGTGTAAAAGGTTAGAGGTTCATGGCAATTTGGGAGGCTTGATGAGCAAAAGATAGGTAACGCATCATAGCGATAGAACGAAGCAACAAGGATAGCAATGATAGTAGTGAGATCCAGGGTAGCGGTCATCTTGCCTGAGATCCCGCTAGGAAGAAGAACGAGTCCATGAAGAAGACAAGCGGACGTAGTCGAACGAATCCTCACAATCGCAACATTACTGGAACTAAGAAGCAACACCGGAAAGAAACAAACAACATGGTAAATGCACAAGCATAAACATGGCATGATGCACAAACAAGTATGATGCATGTCCGGTTTAAAAAGGCATGGCATGGCAAAGTGAAACAAACAATACTACAAGTTAAGTGGAGATCAATATGCAACGAGTTGCATATTGACGAAACACCACATCAATTATTTAGTTCTCTCTTGGTTTTGTACCCAACAATATTAAATGTTATTAAACATGGCAAGGGGTGAAGCATATGAAAACTACCTATCTAGACAAGTTTAAATGAGGCCGGAACAACAAACAACAAGTCCGGAAAATCCCCATATGCATATTTTAGATTCGGTACTGTTCTGCCCTAAACACAATTTTATTGTTGTTAAACAGGAAAATAAAGTGCACCATGTTAATCTAGGCATTTTTCCACCCCATTTACATATGAAGTTTATTTAAAACCGAGCTACGGTTATTTAGTTATGAAATAAATCATTTTAGCATGGCATTATGCAAAATAAACACAAATAGCATGTTAAACATTTTTAACATAGATGAAAGTGGCATATTATTAATCTACACAATTTTTTGAGCATTTTACATGTTTAAACCATTTTAATCCGATGCACGGTTATTTACTTGTGAGCAATTTAAAATAATGGCATCCTCCTATAATTATGCATGCACTGGATAAAAGACAAATTCGCAGATCTGAAAAAAACTACACTGGGCCGAATCTGGCTGGGCCAAAGTGCACAGGAGAGGGGGAGGGGTCTGCTCACCCTGGGCCAAGGCCCGATTGGATCTGGAGGAGGCCGGCAGGCCGCGAAGGAGCGCGCTAGGCCTCGCATGGCCTGTTTTGCCCACGCACGGAGGCGAACGGGGCTGGAGATCGCCATCCTCCTCTGCTCACTGCAGAGGCAGGAACGGGCGCGGCGGCGGCTACTAGTGATGTGGAACAACGACGCGGCGGGGAAGAGCTCCGGCGAGGTCGGGGATGGATGGATCCGGCCTCGGGGCGCCGGATCTGGCCGGAGTTAGAACAAGGACGGCGGGGAACCAAGCTTCAGGCGGCCATGGTGGCTTGCTGCGAGGAAGAGAGCGAGCTGGTGAGGAGAGGAAGGAGAAAGGGAAGGGAGAGAGAGGGGACCGGGCGGCAGTGTGACCTGCGGCGGAGGTGGTCGCCGGCGGCGACTCCGGTGAGGCGGCGGGGTCGGGCAGCCGGCTCGGGGATCTCGGGGAGGACGCGAGCACTCGGGCGCGGGAGGCTAGGGCGCCTCGGGCCCAGATGGGCTTCCCAGGGCCCGATCTGGGTTCCTGGCGGGCCGCGGTGGCGGGGCTGGATGGAGCGACGTGGCAGCGCCTGGATGGCTGCGCGCGTTGCCGGCGGCGGGGTTGGACGATGGGGGCGCGACAAGTGGCGGCGGGGTGCTGGCTGGGCATGGATTTCGAGCAGAGGAGGTGGGAGGCGGCTGTCTGATGATTGGGGGCACGGATTTCAATGACAAGGGAGGAGAAGGCCAAAATGGCATGTGGGGGGGGTGTATAAATAGGCAGGGGTCTAGGGTTTGAGGGGTTAGGAGGGGTTTCCGGACCCTCAGATCGCGATCGTGCGCTCCGGACAGAGAGGGGGACTAGGTGGCTGCAGGTGGGCTGTGTAGAATGCCTCGAGCTGAGAAGAGAGAGAAACAGAGCGACCCGGTGGCAGCTTCCGGATACCGAAAACGTCCGACGCTAGACCGGCTATAGTGCGGCTGTAACTTTAACGGTTGGGCTATCAAACGGACTCCGAATGCGACGAAACTTGACAGGTGGCCTGTCTACACTATAATAAGACTACACGGCAAGTTGCAACACATTCCGAGAACATTTTTATGCCACTTATAAAATAATATTTCGGAGGTGCCGCGGGCGCGTGCGAGTGTGGTCGGGCTCAGAATGGACAACGGAGAGAACCGGCGGAACACGAATGGATGCATTTTTTGAAAAACATGCGGATGAAATGCAAATGATGACATGTGATGAGATGCATAACAAGAACAAAATGCAAAACAACAGATAAAACCCAACCATGAAGGAAAAATCATATAGCATCTCCGGAAAAGGCAAGAGTTGGAGTTATGAATATGGAAAGTTGTATCCAGGGCGTTACAAGTTAGCAGCAGTAGCGAAGGAATCGCTCCATCGGGTTCAGTTAACAGCCATCGATCGATCCCTCGGGTTCACTAACGCATAGCCTGCAGTGCAATCGCTCGGGTTCAGTTAGAGCCCAACGCCTCGCTCGGCTTCAGTTAGAGCCAACGCCTCGCACACACACGTGTACGTACGAGAGAAACGCGCATCGCTCCGCCCCCGACCTCCCACCGTAACCGGCAACTCCCCAAAATTTTCCTCCCCCTCGCTTCTACCATGGTTTTTTCCGTCATGGACGGCCCAAAGAATGTCATGCAACTGCATCTCCGGCCCGCCCAGGACGAAAAGCCCATTTTCTGTCATGATTTTTTGTCATAGAAGTAGGATCCCACCACATCTATGATGATACCGGGTTTTGTCACAATTATTGTCATAGAAGTGTCATATGTATGACAAATTTTTTTTTCATTCGGCCCAAAATGTCACGGATGTGTCTTTTTTGTAGTGATTGAAGGCGAAGCTTGTCTGTTATTGAACCAAGTGATGAAGGGGAAGAACAAACGGAAGAAAAACAAAAATCAACTCCCGGTGTTGTAATGAAGCACTAGAACTATGATGACACAAGTAATGATATAGTTTTGCATCTTAATTTATTGCTATGGCTGGAACGGGCAATTGTTTTGCCACTGATATGATGCCACTCTTATTGTAATACATAATTATCTCTACTTGTGCAAACAGAGATCTTCTTTGAAGATACCATATATTTTAGTGGAACTGCACAAGAAGATGTTGGCAACATTAAACCAATCGAGGAGTATATAGTAAGCATGGCCACCACCGTAGATAGCAACAGATGGTTCCGGAGAAGTGCTTCATCTGTATGCTCTACACAATAAGCCTCCTAACAAAGGTTGGTACTCGCCCATTGATTTCATCCATATGATTGACCTTTGTCATCTCTATTGGTGTTGTGCTACTGTTTAGGTATTGTCATGAAAAAGTGGTATTGTCCTTGAGAAGTGCTTCATCTGTGTTGTTTTAAATATTTCCTTTCCTATTTTTCGAGCAAACAAGGATGCTAGAATTTAGTAGTCCTATTGTCTTTGCACAACAGGATCATCTTCCTATGAAGAAAAATATGGAGTACGTGAAGTGACTCTTTCCGATTATGCCAGGATGAAGAAGCCCTATCTATCTTCTCATCAGAAGGAGCAGCCGAAGGATGGTTACATTACTCCCCACAAGACCAAACTAACTTTAGCTCAGAAGGACTGACAAATCTCCATTTTTTTGCTGTGATGCCCGAGTTCAATGTTGTTCTAGGATTCTTTCTGGTGAGTTCCATTTTTCTAAAAGTGTGCTCTACATGGACCATGTAGGTGCATGTTTAAACTGTCAATTCATAGTACAGTTTGCTTTATACTAATCACTTTTTTGTATTTGTGCAAACAGGGGTGCTCAGCTTGATTTCAATGGGAACTGCACAAAATGTTCATGAATACATCGAATCATTCATTTCCACCACAAGAAAGGAGGTGCCGATAAGTTCAAGGCGTTGCAACATATAAGGGCGAAATCATACAAGCTACGCGCGAATTTGGTTGATATTGGTGGAACTGCACAAAAAGAACAACTGGTTTATTTAGCACGAGGTGCCATGTCAATGTCCGAACTGATGGCAAACCCTGCCCATTCCACAATCGTAGGCATTTGATATTTTGGAATGGGACAACCTTGTCAAATTTTGCTCATTGATTTTAGCAAGACATGCGTTTGATATTTTCGAATGGGATGCCCTTTGCTGTCAGCAGCGTCGATCAATTTTTTCTTTATTGTTTAGTTGTGAAGTAAATATTGCCTCTGACATGTGAGTCACTAAGATGCATAATCATTGATTGTTTTGAATGTTCTCTATGAATTGCCAGCCCTGTGTGTTTGATTGCAATGTACAGAAACGCTAAAAAGCTGCTCAAACTCTTTGTACTCCTTCTATTCCTTTTTACTTCACACATTGTGAAAGTGCATACTTTTTTGTATAAGATTGGTCAAAGTAGAGGTACTTTGACTGCAGACAAATCTTGTATGCAGACTAGAAAGGACTGGAGGGAGTACATGTCAAACTGCTGCAAACGAGGTGATCACCGTGGGAATAATGCTAGTACGTATTGTTTTGCATGTTCATCCAATGCCAGTGATACAGGAATTCGAACTAATCGAAATAAATTCATTCATACATGGTCGGATTTCATATAAACATGCCGGATTTCATTACATCTCATACATTCTTCAACTAAAAAGGGGTGCGCTGGAGGTATAATTAATTAACCGAAGCTACCCACCTGTGTCCCGCTTAGTCGAACAGAAGCTTCAGTGACTTAACTGCAGGTGCAGTTGCGTAACGGACATGTGGCCTGTTGGGCCCACGTGTCAGTCAACCAACTGCACCAGTAGTTAAGTAGAAGCAGCGTTCTTCTCCAGCGCAGCTCTCCGACTCCATGTCGCCGCCAAGAAGCTAACCGGCCGTCAATGGTCAATCCTCCTAGCTTGGTTTCAACCGGAGGGTAGCAGCGGTGGCCTTAATTGGACCCGAGCGGCGGCGACCTACCGTGTTCTACTCTTCCTCGTTTTCTGTGTGGTGCGGCCTCGTTGGCAGCGAGGCAGGGCCTCGGCGGAGCCGGTGATGTCCTCTGTCTCGTTGCCGGTGGGCGGTGCCTCGACGGAGCAGTAGAAATCCTCCCCCACGTTGCCGGCAGGGTGGGGCCTCGGCTGAGCCGGCGATGTCCTCTGCCTCGTTGTTGGCGGGGCGGGGCCTCGGCGGAGCCGGCGGTGTCCTCTGCCTCGTTGTTGGCGCCGCGGGGCCTCGATGGAGTAGGGCCTCGTCGACGCCAGCGGAGAGGGGACTCGTTGGAGCCGGCATTGTCCTCTGCCTCGTCCTTGGTCTTGCCAAACAGCGCCTCGCCCACTTCATCGCCCTCTTTGCTAGCCTCTTTGTAGGCGGCCGCAGCCTCCGCCACCCGCATGCGGTACTGACAGCACTCGAGGCGGCCCTTGCAGGCGGAGCAGTACGAGTCGAGCAGCGCCTACTGCTCCGCCCACTCCGTGGCAATCTGCTCCTCCGCCTGCAGGTGCTCCTGGAGGAGATGGTGGTTGTATGCGGCGTCGGCCTGCGCCTCCCAAAACTGCTCCTCACGCATCTGCCTCACCGTGTCCATATATTGGGCATGGGCCTCGCTGATGGTCATGGTGCAATGCACCAGCGAGGATGGCGCGGAGGAGGGGGTTGGAGCCGGATCGTCGACTACCATGTTCTCCATTGGGACGTCGTCGTCCTCCGGCTACCTACCAGCCAGCCAGTCGGCAGCAATGGCTGCCATCTCCTTGTGCTTCGTCGTCCGCCCGTCCCGAAGAGCGCTGGAGCGCGAGGAAGCCATGGTGGGCAGTAGTGGTGTGGACAGGAGAAAAGGAACGGATGCGGATGACTGCGGCTATGGCCGGCGCAATAGTTTATATAGCAATGGTGGTGGCAGAGGGACGGACGTGTGGCGCCGGAGTAGCCGCCTCGGCAACCGCGTATCATTAATGTGGGCGGAAGATTGACGGACGGACGACACTTGTGTCGTTTGAAGGCGGAGCAATCACCTGCACCGGGAAGCGGGGCGGGCGGCGCTGACTGTTTCGGGCGGAAAGCGCGCGCGGGCGAGGAGATGACTTTACTTGGAGAGGATGACAATGGGGACCCACCAGGGCCATAGCCTCATGTACGCAATTG
>NC_057810.1:128237968-128316133 GCF_018294505.1 Triticum aestivum | reverse complement strand
TAATAACACCAACAAAAAAATAGTAAACCATCCCTACCTTATCCTCTTGTCACCACTCATCTCTCTCTCCCCCTGGGCTCTTCCATCCTGCGACCTACCCACCCCAGCCCGCCGTCACACCACTTACCTCCCTGTTTTGTCGTGCCGCCACACCACCTCCGTCCCCGCGCCGTCCCTACCCCCAGCTCCGTCCTTGTGCTACCTCTACCCCCACCTCCACCCCCGCACCTCCTGGGTGATGGATCCGAGAGGAGCCGGCCCTGCCGCGCCAGCAGGTGAAGGATCTGGGCGGAGCCGGCCCTGCCGCGCCACCAGGTGATGGATCCCGGCGGAGTTTGCCCTGCCTTGCCACAGGGCAACGGATCTGGGCGGAGCCGGCCCCTTGCGTGCAACAAGGCGACGGGATCGAGCTGCCGGCCCCTGGCAGTTCTCCTTGCCGCCCTCGCATCAAACGGGGGCACGCTGCCTAGCCCCTCCCCCGGTTCTCCCCAACGACCACCTCCTCTCCCTAGCCGGCAGTAGTACAGTAGATTCATGGTGGTCACGCTGATCCCAGGGGCCATCTTCTCCAAACCCGGCTGAGATCCATGGCCACCACACCGCCGTTCGACCGCCTAGCTTCCCTCTAGATCTCCCGGCCTTCTACTTTGTCTATGGGTGTGCGGCAAAAGAAAAATACGGGCGCGTGGGGAAGAAGACCCCTGGGATCAGCAGGGCCCCATTCCCTGTTGAGTATCCCCGTCCCTTCCTTTCCTTTGCTTGAAGCCCTTGCCCTGACGGCTCGGTGCGGCAGGCGTGGCATGGTGGTGCGCGCGGACTACAGCATCGGCAACGGCAGGCTATTCATGCTCGACGGCTCCTGCGTCACCTAGCTCATGCTCCGGCCCGAGGATGCCAAGGGCCAGCCCTGGCGCCCAGGTTCTCCCAATCTCTCTCACTTTTTCTTGCCTTCTCCGTTTCTCAGATGTGATTGATGATGTGTCTGCTGACCAACTTTGCTAGTGCCGCAACATTGCTCATGTAGTGCACTGCATTGACTTACTGCCGAGGAGTGGACGATAGAAGGTGCTCTCCTTCCATGGCGCATCCCCGCGGCGATGAGATTTGCCGTGTGCACCTGCAGTCTACTGTCTTTGTTGCTTTTTTTAAAGCAAAAGTCAAAAGTGTAATGTGGTTCGCTATTGTTTGCTCTTGTGCTTCAGTTTACATGTTGTTGCAGGAAGCGGTACAAATTATGCCCGATGAGGTCCCAGGCGCCCTCGACAAAGCAGTACAGATGGCGACCCCTTGCAGCTCATCAGCTACATACTAGTGGTTTTGCAGTTAGGAGTGTGCACTTCGGTAGCCACCTGATACATGTTATTTTTGCATTTCTTTTGCTGTGCTGCGTGATCTCTGTGTGTTATGCCGAGTGCTAGGATCGCTTCGTTAAAAAATATCAAAGAAATTCCCACAAGAGGTTCACTTCTTTTCTCTAATGCAAATTGTTTCGTTTGTGGGATGATTGAAATAAATGGTATTGAAGTTCACTAGCAAAAAATAATGCGGTTCACTTTGGAGTGTGGTGTAGCTCACTTGTGCCCGACGTGAAAGTGCGGAAATATTAGGGAAACAACAAAAAAGTAATGCGGTTCACTTCGACATATGTCACGGTTCACTTGCCTCCTCTCTACGGTCCACTCTCCTTCACAAAAAAATTGAAAAAAAGACAACAAAATTTGTCTAAGAAAAATTTATGGTCAACAAAAGAAATTATGAAGTTCATTTGACCATCTGATGCAGTGCGGTTTTCAGTCTAAAGCAGTGCGGTTTACTCTTGTTCATAAAAAAAAGTTGGAAAAAAGACAACAAAAACTTGTCTGAAAAAAATTTATGTCCGACAAAAGAAATCATGAAGTTCACTTGACTATCTGATGTAGTGCGGTTTTCGTCCGATGCAGTGTGGTTTTCTGTCCGATGACGTTCACTCGCCGATTTGGGTATCGCAAAAAACAGAGTGTCCACACTTCCGTAATTTCAAAATTGCTCTTAAACCGTAAGTAATTAAAGAGTGTTCTACATGGAAAAGTTGCGTCTCGTTGATATCTTTCCAACGGCGTATGGTTTGAATTATTCCGACCAGCTGTTCATAAAAATTTCGCAAAAAAACAGCCGCTGCCTCTCGAAGTCATCCGCACAATTTTCAAAATTAACTAAAAACCGTAAGGAATCTCAAAACCATTTCAACATATGAAAGTTGTGCCTTGTCCGTAGCTTTCTAACGGCGTATTATAAGTCTCATTTCGACAAATGGTTAGAAAACTGGAGCAAAAACAGTACCGAAAATTTCAAAAAAAATTGAAAAACAGAGTTCCGCAATTTAGTAAATTTGAAACTGCTCTTAAACCGTAACGAATTAGAAAACATAATACATATGAAAAAGATGCAGCTTGATGATATCTTTCCAACGGCGTACCATTTGCTTTATTCTGATTAGCGGTTTAGAAAAAATCACGAAAATACGTTCGCTGCCACTCGTCATCCGCCGCGCCGTTTTTGAAACTGCTCTTAAACCGCGAGGAATCTCGAAAAGTGTTCAACATAGCGAAGTTGCGCCTAATACATAGCTTTTCAACGGTATATTATACGCCTTGTTCCGATAAACAATCAAAAAATTAGAGCGAAAACAGTACCGAAAAAACACTGCGTGCAGTTTTTTCCGACGCGAAGTTCACTAGTCTATATTGCAGTGCTCGTCGTCAGGAAGATGCAGTGCACTTGCGTTCAGCGTGCAGTGCGGAAGTGGTGTGCAGAATAGTTATTCTGCTAATATTAGCAGAATAGACCGTCTATATATATATATATATATATATATATATATATAACTATAATTTATTTTGCTTCCTCCTGGTTTCCTGACATCACGGTCCCACACCATTGTCAACCTATGTACTCCCTCCTTTCCGATTTATAAGGCTTATCTCAAAATTTTAGTTTTTTCCATTTTATAAGGCTCAATTTGGTTGTTTTCCATCACATGTTCACATTCCAAGGTGCATTAAACATTGCATGCAAGTATTAAGAGAAAATTGACCAATGCATGTACTTTATGCATGCATTGCAATTAATGCATTGATAAACATAATTTTTTGAGGATAACAAGAGCATTAATTAGGTGCTTTTGCAAAACTACAAAAAGTATTCCACCACTCTCCATCTACCTTGATTGGTGAGATTTTTGAATTGAGCACTATAAACCGGAAAGGAGGGAGTAGTCAATAAACGAGAGAATTGCACAAGAAGCGGTCGACAGCTGGGACCAAGCAGCTCGAGAAGTTTTTGTGTTTTTGAGGTGTGAGCACTGTAGAGTTTTTCGATGTTTAGCCGAGATATTAATTTTTCTCCTCTGAACAACAATGAAAAAATTGCTGCAGGTATTAACTGGGTGGGTTGTGGCCCGTCTAGCCCAGGCGAGATATCCAGCCTAGATATTAAGTTTTTTCAAGCTGAAAATGGCTAGCCCAGCTATACTTTTTTTTAGGAATACCCAGACAAGGTCAAGTTGTTATTCTCCTCCCTGCTAGGCTGCAAATCTTTCCTAGGAGGGATGCATTAGGCTTAACAAGAAAATGGGCTTTAAGAAATAATAAATGGGATGGAATTAGAAAAACTGGGCAGGAACTATAAAAAATGCAGCAACCACGTAATTACTTTATAAAATATTATTTTTGGATATTGAAAATTTTAATTTCATTAATTGTTGCGAGCGCAATGTTTCGTTGGATTTTTACGTAATATAAATTTATATTGAAATTGTATTTAATCTGACTAGAAATTTCGGGATAAAAATATTTCGGATCCCATCGAAATGTGGGAAATTTTATTGAATTCTGTTTTGAACGGTTGGTTGAAATGGGCTGTACTTTTAACAAACTGTAAATGGGCTGTAGTAAATTCCATTAGAATTCAAAAATGGGCTACACATTCTTACAAATCTCAAATGGTCTATAAGTTCTTTGCCACACACTTCTGGCCTTACTAAGTTGACGCGTCCCCTAGAAAAACAGAGTTGACGCGTATGCAAGGCTTTGTCAACTTATAGTCAACACACGGTTCTAGCAGCAGTGGCCGTTGGATGTCCATCCAACGGATGTCGTGCTTCTTCTTTAATCTCGGATATTCTAGCTTCACCCTCCCAAAAAATGATTCCTCCCCCTGACATCTGGGGCGCACTGTTTTCAGAAGCTTTGTCAACTTAGTCAATATAAATGATTCTAGCTGCAGTGACTGTATGATGTCCATCCAACGGCCGTTGTGCTTCTTCAACCTCTGGTCTTCTTGCTCCAGCCGCCCAAAGCAGCGCCGGTCATGCCGCCTGCTCCTGCCTCCCATGGCCGGTTGTGCTGTCGCGGAGGCCTCACCGCCCCCTACTACTCCCACCGCTGGCCAGGCCATCCCTCCACTCACCCACACCCCCTGTTATTCTGCAGCGACGGCAGCACAGCCGAACCAGTGAACCCTCGTACTCCTCTCCGCGTGTGCATCCACTGCCGTGTCTTCCCCGGCTCCTTCCTAGGCCTCGCCGTTGTCCACCGCCGTGGTGCTCTCGGCGCGGCGTGGTCAACGTGGTCAAGGAATGACTTCCATCGGACATGGACTGTACGTGGAGAGGCTGACAGCTGGGTCCACGGTAGCCGCAAGGAAGTGCCTCCTTATTACGTGCAAAATAATTATTCCTCCACCTGACAGCGGGGACCCACCGGACGGGCCACTGTATTCTGCGAAAAAAATGATTCGCCCCCTGACTGTTGGGACCCACCAGCTACATCTTCGCACACAAGGAAGTGCGTCCAAAAAAAACGATTCGCCCCCTAACTGTTGGGACCCACCAGCTACATCTTCGCACGCAAGGAAGTGCGTCTGAAAAAAAACGATTCGCCCCCCTGACTGCTGGGACCCACCAGCTACACCTTCGCACGCAAGGAAGTGCGTCCGGGCAAAAAAAAAAGATTCGCCCCCCTGACTGCTGGGACCCACCAGCTACATCTCCACACGCAAGGAAGTGCCTGACAGTCGGGACCCACCTGGTAGAAGAGTACATAGCGTTGTCATTCTGGTCGCGAACATGTATGTACATATATACTGGTCGATGTAGAGGCATGCACGTGTCGTAGTAGAGGCGCGCACGTAGCATGTACACGTGCGTACAACGGCCAAGGTGCAAGAAACAAAATACAGCCATGTATGTGTACATACGGGCGGGGTCTCGAACGCCTACTCGCGCATATGTACGGCCAGGGCTCGTGTACATGGCTGGGTCGGAACGGAGAAACAGCGTCATCATCGTGTTCATGGGGAGGCAACGGAATGCCTCGTGTTCATGGGGAGGCAACGGAATGCGTCGTGTTCATTGGGAGGCAACGAAACGCGTGGGAGCCAATTGGCTGGGTCAGAACGGAATGTGTGGTTGTGTTCATCGAGAGGGCTTGGATGTCTCAGGAGATGGAAACGAGGCCTAGTGTACCGCAGAATGGCAAAAACGGCCTTGTGTTCGACCGGCCACGTTCGAAACGGGACCCAGTTCATCTGGAGTGGTCTGGCATACCACAAAACAGAGGAAACGGACCTCCTATGGTCGAAATGGGTGTCCTGTTGATCGAGAGGGGTGTGGCGTACTGCAAAACGGACGAAACAGACTTGTGTTTGAGTGCTACGATCGAAACGGGGGTCCTGTTCATCGGGACGGGTGTGGCGTACCACAAACCGGGACTCCACGGGATACTGTTCATCTCCACCGTCGACCTCCTCCAGCCTCCACGGGCTACCGTTGACCTCCTCCAGCCTCCACGGGCTCCTGTTCATCCAGCCTCCACCGCGCGCTACTCCACCAGCTACTGTTCAACCACCCCTCCACGGGCACCCCTCCACCATCTAATGTTCATCCAGCCCTCCACGGGGTCGTCCTGTTCATCCAGCCCTCCACACCACGGGGTACTGTTCATCCATAGGCAACGCCACCGCTCACTGTTCATCCAACCCCCCCGCAACGCTCACTGTTCATCCACAGAGGCAGCATCGATCGGCTTCAGTTAGCAGCAGTAGTGAAGGAATCGCTCGATCGGGTTCAGTTAACAGCCATCGATCGATCGCTCGTGTTCAGTAACGTGTAGCCTGCAGTGCAATCGCTCGGGTTCAGTTAGAGCCCAACGCCTCGCCCGGGTTCAGTTAGAGCCAACACCTTGCAAACACACGTGTACGTGCGAGAGAAATGCGCATTGCTCGACCCCCGGCCACCCATCGTAACCGGGAACTCCCCGAAATTTTCCTCGCCCTCGCTTCTCCCATGGTTTATTCCGTCATGGACGACCCAAAGAATGTCATGCAGCTACGTCTCCGGCCCGCCCAGGACGAAAAGCCCATTTTCTGTCATGATTTTTTGTCATAGAAGTAGGAGCCCACCACATCTATGATGATACCGGGTTTTGTCACAATTATCGTCATAGAAGTGTCATATGTATGACAGAAAAAAGTTTCATTCGGCCCAAAATGTCACGGATGTGTCTTTTTTTGTAGTGATATTCGGACACTGGAATGGTTCCGGAATGTTTCCGGTATTTTTCGGAGTACCGAAGGGCTACTGGAACCCCCCCGGGAAAAGTAATGGGCCTTATGGGCCATAGGGGAGAGGAGAGGAAGGCCACGAGGAGGTGGCGCCTCCCCATGAGGAGTAACTGGACTAGGGGAGGGGGCGTGGCCCCCCTTTCCCTCTCCCTCTCCTTCTCTTCCCCTTTTCCCCTCCATTGGAAGGAAGGGGAGCCGACTAGGACTTGGAGTCCTAGTAGGAATCCCCCCATGGCGGGCGCCCTAGGGCCGTCCCTCCTCCCCTCTCCTCCTTTATATACGGGGGAAGGAGGGCACCTCTAGGCACATCAATTGTTTCTTAGCCGTGTGTGGTTCCCCCTCCATCGTTTACTCCTCTGGTCATATTGTCGTAGTACTTAGGCGAAGCCCTGCTCGGATCACATCACTATCACCGTCACCACGCTGTCGTTCTGACGAAACTCGTCTACTCCTTTGTACCTCTACTGGATCAAGAGTTCGAGGGATGTCATTGAGCTTGATCGGTTGAATCGAGAAGACGTTCGACTACATCAACCACGTTAAGATAACGCTTCCACTTTCGGTCTACGAGGGTACATGGACACACTCTCCCCCTCTTGTTGCTATGCATCTCCTAGATAGATCTTGCATGAGCGTATGACTTTTTTTGAAATTGCATGCTACATTTCCCAACAGGAGTTGCATTAATGGAGGTGGTGTAGTTAGCTAGGGGCATTAAAGAGAGAGAAAGAGAGGTAGAAGAAAGAGAGTAATGGGGGGAGAAGAAGTAGTGAGGGAGAAGCAAAGTGAGGGAAAGAGGTGGGAGAAAAAGTGTAGGAAGAGAGGACGGGGGAGGGGAAGGGGGTAGAAAAGGTGGTGGTTGTTGCGGCTTAGCAGCAGCGCGGTTCTGTAAGACGCGCTACTCCTAAGTGGGGTCTGCCATGTGGCACAGTACAAACTTAGTTGTAGCAGCATCCCAAGAAAACGTGCTACTACTATTTCCTTAGCAGCAACGCCTGTTTTTGGACCGTGCTACTACTATATCTAGGCTGTCGGCAGAGTTGTGGTTGTCATAGCCGTAGCGTGTTTTCTCGTGGACGCACTACTGCTAAGAATGTAGCAATAGCGTTGTCGTGGAGTTGTCACGGCAGATGTCCTAGTGTGAGGACTTAGTCGTGAGGCCAACGCATCTATGTGATAGCTTGAGAGGGATTGATCGAAATCGAGAGACGTAATACAAGACAAGGGTTTAGACAGCTTCGAGCCCCGGGAAACATCATCCGGTAATAGCCCTACCTGATGTTTGAGGGTAGGTCTCATTATCATCCGAGGGAGTCGTCGGTAAACCGGCTCTTTGTGTCTAGCCCTGGAGATTGTTTCTTCTTGCTTGTCCCTCTTTGGGGAGCCCTGCCCCTCCTTATATAAGTTAGAGGGGCGGGTTACATGTGGACTCCTATTAGGATTAGGACTAGTCTACCTTCTAATATAAACTGGATACAAGTCCGAGTCTTACTCCTTGTAAGGTAAATATTCCTCATGCCTTTCCTCTTAAGCCAGCCCACCATTTAACATAAACCAGCCTTCTGGGCCTTGGGCCATGTCATCCGTACACCTCCCACCGGGTTACCAATGAATCATAATGTTCGGGCAGGTTGCTTGTAAACCGTCTGGTCAGGGCGGGTCCCTAGTGAATCGCCAAGTGTTAACCGGGTCCTAAGTAAACCGCCAAGCCCGGCTGGGTCATATTTCAGGCCGGTTCATACCGCGGGGTATATCCCTGACATTAGCCCCCAGTTTAATTTGATTTATCCATGTTAAACTGATCCTGTAAAACAAACACAAGAACAAAATTGACAGGCTCTGCTCCGGATAAAAAATTCTTGAAAACCGGCACCTGATCATCTTTAAGTCCTTGTCATTTCCTTCTTGCTACATGCTCATGAACTTATAGCAAATCTCCTTTAGTAGATACGTTCAAACTTTGTAAATGCAAAAAATCCAGATACTTCTTTTGAGAAATCCGGGTCAATAAGCTAGCTTCAGAGTCAATTTGCTGACATTGGGTCTCTTGTAGAGAAATATTGTACGAAATAATCCACTTGAATCGGCTTCCAAAGCACCGGCTTACAAAATATTGATCTTGAAATACTCATCTGACTTTTAGTTGGCTTGAAGATGTAAAAATTGTCGGTTTATCATTACTAAAATTGCCGGGTTATAAAACAGACGATGTCGGGTCATAATTTTTGTTGACACTGGGTCATGTAATTGATCTTCCTGATTGATTTACTCAAAACTAATAATTTGAAGACGTTCCTCCTTTATATGCATAATACCTGTATCCCCCAAGTCTTAAGAGAAAAACATCGTGATAACTTAAGACTTGCTCCAATAAATGCAACAACCTTGAAAAAATCCGGTTTGTTCATCTCAATCATATAAACTGAATATTCCACACATGTAGCCCCCAAGTGCCGGGTTGTCATGCTTGCAGCAACATGGGACTTGTAATTCCTTATGCTCAAAAAACTTCAACCAGTGTAGCCCCCAAGGGCCGGGTCATTATGCAATAATGAGCAGGGACTTTATAAATATGATCATGTAAATTTGAACAGCAATGTGTACCCACCAAGGGCCGACTCAGTAAGATAATATTGAGCTGGGACTTTATATATATGATACGTCTCCAACGTATCCATAATTTTTGATTGTTCCATGCTATTATATTACCCCTTTTGGATGTTTATGGGCTTTATTTTACACATTTATATCATTTTTGGGACTAACCTACTAACCGAAGGCCCAACCCATATTGTTGTTTTTTGCCTATTTCAGTATTCCGAAGAAAAGGAATATCAAACGGAGTCCAAATGGAATGAAACCTTCAGGAGCGTTATTTTTGGAACAAATCTGATCCGGAGAGCCTGGAGTGCAAGTCAAGAAAGCTCTGAGGGACCCACGATATAGGAGGGCCCCCCCTGTAGGGCGCGCCCCCTGTCTCGTGGGCCCCTCACTACTAGAAAAAGGCCTACTAATGGCGCACCGGTTTTGCCTACTAATGGCGCACTACCGGTGCGCCATTACTAGCACGCCATTAGTATTTTTTACTAATGGCGCACCCACGGTGCGCCATTAGTATCTGGTATACTAATGGCGCACCACATTGAAGTGCGCCATTAGTAACATTTTTTTTCAATTTTTTTTCAATTTTTTTCAGAATTTATTTTTAAATTTTATTTATTTTTTTTATTTTTTTTTCAATTTTTTCTTAATCTCAGTTCACTATTGCTTAATCTCGGGTCAATATGCTTAATCTCAGGTCAAATCACACTCCGCGGTCAAACTTCCCGAAAGGTCACCCATCCTCACACTACTCCAGCCCAAGCACGCTTAACTTCAGAGTTCTATCCAACCCCAGCAACAGCTCACTTCACAGGCACTTGTTGATATATCTAGCATATCAATCCTGTTATACCTTGTTGATGTCTAGGACTTTGTTCATGTTCATGACTATGATGAAATTTTGAAAAATATTTCAAACTTCCCGATCATATTATGTATCATTTTTTGAAAAAAAAATTCAAAAAAATAATTCAAAACTAATCTTTTTTCTATTACTGGTGGCGCACCACATCCACGGTGCGCCACTAGTAAGTTTGAAATTTTTTGAATTTTTTTGCCGCTAGATCTTGAAAGCCCCGTAACTTTTTTTTCTGTTAGGTTTTTGGGGATTTTGAAAATGTTTAACGGGGTTCCCCCCGTTAAATTTGGATGTAACTTTTCGAGTAGATGATTTTTCATATAAAAGACTTTTTCATCCGAGTTCGTATGCAAAAGTTATGCCCATTTTACAAATTTCCAGAGAGATTTTGCAAATAAAGTCGAAATTCATATTTGTAAATTTTCCCAAAAACTAGAGCACATATCACATGGGAAACATATTATCTTTTATTTTTTGAAATTTCCATCATTTTTTTAAACTGAAAAGGCGATCCACGGGGGTGGGGGGGTGCATTCGGTGTTGGGGCAAGTTAGTAATGGCGCACCGTGGGGTGGTGCGCCATTACTAGTTTAACTTAGTAATGGCGCACCGGTGGAAAGTGCGCCATTACTAGTTAAAACTAGTAATGGCGCACCGAGACATGGTGCGCCATTAGTAACAATTTTTTTTATTTTTTTTACTTTTTTTTTCAAAACTACTAATGGCGCACGACGGATGTGGTGCGCCATTACTATGTCAATTAGTAATGGCGCACTATGCAACGGTGCGCCATTAGTAAAAAAAAATTTATGTTTTTTTCAAAACTACTAATGGCGCACCACACACCAGGTGCGCCATTAGTAATATATTACTAATGGCGCACCGAGACATGGTGCGCCATTAGAATATAGTAATGGCGCACCACATCACAGGTGCGCCATTAGTGGCCATTCCATCTATAGCCCTTTTTGTAGTAGTGCCTCGGGCGGCCACCAACGTACTTCTTCCTCCTATATATACCTACGGACCCCGGAAACATCCAGGAGCACCACAAAACACAATTTCCACCACCGTAACCTTCTGTATCCGCGAGATCCCATCTTGGAGCCCTTGTCGGCACTCTGCCGGAGGGGGAAGCAACCACGGAGGGCCTCTACATCAACATCCTTGCCCCTCCGATGAGTTGTGAGTAGTTTACCACAGACCTACGGGTCCATAGTTATTAGCTAGATGGCTTCTTCTCTCTTTTTGGATCTCAATACAATGTTCTCCCCCTCTCTTGTGGAGATCTATTTGATGTAAACTTTTTTTGCGGTGTGTTTGTCGAGATCCGATGAATTGTGGGTTTATGATCAATTTTATCTATGAATAATATTTGAATCTTCTCTGAATTCTTTTATGTATGACTGAGTTATCTTTGCAAGTCTCTTCGAACTACCAGTTTGGTTTGGCCTACTAGATTGGTCTTTCTTGCCATGGGAGAAGTGCTTAGCTTTGGGTTCAATCTTATGGTGTTCTTACCTAGTGAAAGAAAGGGTTGAAAGACACGTATTGTATTGTTGCCATCGAGGATAACAAGATGGGGTTTATATCATATTGCATGTGTTTATCCCTCTACATCATGTCATCTTGCTTAATGCGTTGCTCTGTTCTTATGAACTTAATACTCTAGATGCATGCTGGATAGCGGTCGATGTGTGGAGTAAAAGTAGTAGATGCAGGCAGGAGTCGGTCTACTTGTTATGGACGTGATGCCTATATACATGATCATGCCTAGATAATCTCATAACTATGCGCTTTTCTATCAATTGCTCGACAGTAATTTGTTCACCCACCATAGTACTTATGCTATCTTGAGAGAAGCCTCTAGTGAAACCTATGGCCCCCGAGTCTATCTCTTATCATATTTGCATCTTTACTTTTTGCATCTATATTACAAAATACCAAAAATATTTATCTTATCATACTATCTTTATTAGATCTCACTTTCGCAAGTGGCCGTGAAGGGATTGACAACCCCTTTATTGCGTTGGTTGTGAGTTCTCAGTTTGTTTGTGTAGGTGCGTGGGACTTTCGAGGAGCCGCCTACTGGATTGATACCTTGGTTCTCAAAACTGAGGGAAATACTTACGCTACACTTTGCTGCATCACCCTCTCCTCTTCGAGGAAAACCAACGAAGCTCAAGACGTAGCAAGAAAGATTTCTGGCGCCGTTGCCGGGGAGGTCTTCGCTCAAGTCAAGACATACCAAGTACCCATCACAAACCCATCTCCCTCGCGTTTACATTATTTGTCATTTGCCTCTCGTTTTCCTCTCCCCCACTTCACCCTTGCCGTTTTATTCGCCCTCTCTTTCTCAATCTCCTCCTTTCTTTTTTTCGCTTGCCGTTTTTCTGTTTGCTCGTGTGTTAGTCCATTTACCTTGCCGTTATGGCTAGTCCTCCTGTCTTTATTCTTACTCCCGAACATGAAATTCAAAATTTTAAGCAAAAGGAAAGGGAAAGTTTAAAAGATGCTTGGCATAGAATTTGCAATGCTCAATATAAAGCTACTAGGAAGCTTGCTACTTCCGTTCTTCTCTGCAGTTTTTATGTAGGCATTACTCCTTGGAATAGATGTGTTCTTGATATTGCTACCGGAGGTGATTTTATGAGTAGCCATACTTTTGATGCTTATAATGCTATGTTAGATTTGTTTGGCCCACCACCTCTTTTGGTTAATGGAACGGTTTTAACTCTAGAACATGTGATCCAATGGCTTGATATTATTGAAAATAAAATTGCCACTGTTGAGTTGATTGAAAATTTGGATAAAAATATTCATAATCACATTAACCAATTTGGATCTAGGGTTGGAATTACTTTGAAAAATCTCAAGGAAAAAGAACCTATAGTCAATGAAAAAATAGATCTAGACTCTTCTAGAATCAGTAAACTTGAGGATATCATTAAAAACTTGGGTTCCGTGTTTTCCCCCATGAAAAACACTCCAAAACCCCCTACTAAAATTTCCAAGTTTATTTATGTTCCTAAAAATAAGGGTGAATCTTCTAGTAAGGGAGATGCGGATCTCAAATCCATAAGTGTTCTTCCCAATTGCCTCTCTATCGTTAAGGAACCTTTTGCTACCAATGAATTTCTTGAATTTTTGCCTAAAGGTTTATCCATTGCTAAAAGGGAAGAAATCCCTAGAGATCACAAGCGCTCTATTGATGAATTTAGTGCCAAAGATGGCACTCGTTAGATCTATCTTTGTTTTTATGCCTAGCTACGGGCGTTAAACGATAGCGCTAGTTGGGAGGCAACCCAATATTTCTTTATATTTTTTTTCTTTTGCTCCTGTTTAGTAATAAATCTTGCATCTACCTTATGTTTAGATGTGTTTTTATCTTTTAATTAGTGTTTGTGCCAAGTAGAACCTATAGGATAACCTACGATGATAGTCGATTTGATTCTGCTGAAAAACAGAAACTTTGCGCGCGCGAATATAATTTTGTTAAATCACAGGAACGTGCTTTTGCGTTAATTCTTTTTGCTTCTGTTCAATAAACAAATTGTCCAGGACTTCCTATTTTGGTAGGATTTTTAGAGTTCCAGAAGTTTGCGTTAGTTACAGATTGCTACAGACTGTTCTGTTTTTGACAGATTCTATTTTTCGTGTGTTGTTTGCTTATTTCAATGCATCTATGGCTAGTAAATTAGTTTATAAACCATAAAGAAGTTGGAATACAGTAGGTTTGACACCAATATAAATAAATAATGAGTTCATTGAAGTAGCTTATGTGGTGGTTTTGTTTTCTTTCACTAACGGAGCTTATAAGATTTCCTGTTGAGTTTTGTGTTGTGAAGTTTTCAAGTTTTGGGTAAAGCTTTTATGGACCATGGAATAAAGGGTGGCAAGAGCCTAAGCTTGGGGATGCCCATTGCACCCCAATATATTCAAGAATAGCCAAAAGCCTAAGCTTGGGGATGCCCCGGGAAGACATCCCCTCTTTCGTCTTCGTTCATTGGTAACTTTACTTGGAGCTATATTTTTATTCGCCACATGATATGTGTTTTGCTTGGAGCGTCGTGTATTATATTAGTCTTTGATTTTTAGTTTACCACAATCATCCTTGCTATACAAACCTTTTGGGAGAAGCCTATTTGATTAGAATTTGCTAGCATACTCTATGTGCTTCACTTATATCTTTTGAGCTTGATAGTTTTTGCTCTAGTGCTTCACTTATATCTTTTAGAGCACGGTGGTGTCTTAATTTTGAAGAAATTGCTAGTCTCTCATGCTTAACTTATATCATTTTGAGAGTCTTTTAGAACAGCATGGTATTTGCTATGATCATAAAGTTGGTCCTAGAATGATGAGCATCCAAGTTGGGTATAATAAAAACTATCATAGAAAGTGAATTGGATGCTATGATCAATTTGATGCTTGATAATTGTTTTGAGATATGGAGGTAGTGATATTAAAGTCATGCTAGTTGGGTGATTATGAATTTAAAGAATGCTTGTGTTCAAGCTTGTGATTCCCGTAGCATGCACGTATGGTGAACCGCTTTGTGATGAAGTTGGAGCACAATTTTATTTATTGGTTGTCTTCCTTATGAGTGGCGGCCGGGGACGAGCGATGGTCTTTTCCTACCAATCTACCCCCCTAGGAGCATGCGCATAGTACTTTGGTTTTTGATGACTTCTAAATTTTTGCAACAAGTATATGAGTTCTTTTGATTAATGTTGAGTCCATGGATTATACGCACTCTTTCACCGTTCTACTATTGCTAGCCTCTCTTGTACCGTGCAACTTTCGCTGGTACCATACACCCACCATTTACCTTCCTCAAAACAGCCACCATACCTACCTATTATGGAATTTCCATAGCCATTCCGAGATATATTGCCATGCAACTTTCCACCACCCCGTTCATATGACACACATTACTTTTGTCATATTGCTTTTTGCATGACCATGTAGTTGACATTGTATTTGTGGCAAGGCCACCTTCATAATTTTCATACATGTCGCTCTTGATTCATTGCATATCCTGGTACACCGCCGGAGCCATTCATATAGAGTCATATCTTGTTCTAGCTTTGAGTTATAAATCCATAAAAGTGTGATGATCTTCATTATTAGAGCATTGTCCTAGTGAGGAAAGGATGATGAAGACTATGATTCCCCCACAAGTCGGGATGAGACTTCAGACTTTACAAAGAAAAAAAGAAAAAAAAAATAGAAAGGCCAAAAGAAAAAAAGGGAAGGCCAAAGAAAAAAAAAGAGAAGAAAAAAAATAAAGAAAGAAAATAAAATGAGAGAAAAAGAGAGAAGGTACAATGCTACTATCTCTTTTCCACACTTGTGCTTCAAAATAGCAACATGATCTTCATGATAGAGAGTCTCATATGATGTCACTTTCATATACTAGTGGGAATTTTTCATTATAGAACTTGGCTTGTATATTCCAATGATGGGCTTCCTCAAAAGTGCCCTAGGTCTTCGTGAGCAAGCAAGTTGGATGCACCCCACTTAGTTTCCTTTATTGAGCTTTCATATATTTATAGCTCTAGTGCATCCGTTGCATGGCAATCCCTACTCACTCACATTGATATCTATTAATGGGCATCTCCATAGCCCGTTGATATGCCTAGTTGATGTGAGACTATCTTCTTTTTTTGTCTTCTCCACAACCACCATTCTATTCCACATATAATGCTATGTCCATGGCTCACACTCATGTATTGCGTGAAAGTTGAAAAAGTTTGAGATTATTAAAGTATGAAACAATTGCTTGGCTTGTCATCGGGGTTGTGCATGATTAAATACTTTGTGTGATGAAGATAGAGCATAGCCAGACTATATGATTTTGTAGGATAACTTTCTTTAGCCATGTTATTTTGAGAAGACATGATTACTTTGATTAGTATGCTTGAAGTATTACTATTTCTTATGTCAATATGAACTTTTATTTTGTATTCATTTGGATCTGAACATTCATGCCACAAGAAATAAAATTACATTATGAATTATGTTAGGTAGCATTCCACATCAAAAATTTCTTTTTTTATCATTTACCTACTCGAGGACGAGCAGGAATTAAGCTTGGGGATGCTTGATACGTCTCCAACGTATGTATAATTTTGGATTGTTCCGTGCTATTATATTACCCCTTTTGGATGTTTATGGGCTTTATTTTACACATTTATATCATTTTCGGGACTAACCTACTAACCGGAGGCCCATCCCATATTGCTGTTTTTTTGCCTATTTCAGCATTTCGAAGAAAAGGAATATCAAACGGAGTCCAAACGGAATGAAACCTTCGAGAGCATTATTTTTGCAACAAATCTGATCCGGAGAGCCTGGAGTGCAAGTCAAGAAAGCTCCGAGGGCCCCACGAGATAGGAGGGCGCGCCCCCTGTCTCGTGGGCACCTCGGGCGGCCACCGACGTACTTCTTCCTCCTATATATACCTACGGACCCCGAAAACATCCAGGAGCACCACAAAACACAATTTCCAACGCCGTAACCTTCTGTATCCGCGAGATCCCATCTTGGAGCCCTTGCCGACACTCTGCCGGAGGGGGAAGCAACCACGGAGGGCCTCTACATCAACATCCTTGCCCCTCCGATGAGTTGTGAGTAGTTTACCACAGACCTACGGGTCCATAGTTATTAGCTAGATGGCTTCTTCTCTCTTTTTGGATCTCAATACAATGTTCTCCCCCTCTCTTGTGGAAATCTATTCGATGTAAACTCTTTTTGCGGTGTGTTTGTCGAGATCCGATGAATTGTGTGTTTATGATCAAGTTTATCTATGAATAATATTTGAATCTTCTCTAAATTATTTTATGTATGATTGAGTTATCTTTGCAAGTCTCTTCGAATTATCAGTTTGGTTTGGCCTACTAGATTGGTCTTTCTTGCCATGGGAGAAGTGCTTAGCTTTGGGTTCAATCTTGTGGTGTTCTTACCTAGTGACAGAAAGGGTTGCAAGACACGTATTGTATTGTTGCCATCGAGGATAACAAGATGGGGTTTATATCATATTGCATGTGTTTATCCCTCTACATCATGTCATCTTGCTTAATGCGTTGCTCTGTTCTTATGAACTTAATACTCTAGCTACATGCTGGATAGCGGTCGATGTGTGGAGTAATAGTAGTAGATGCAGGCAGGAGTCGGTCTACTTGTTATGGACGTGATGCCTATATACATGATCATGCCTAGATAATCTCATAACTATGCGCTTTTCTATCAATTGCTCGACAGTAATTTGTTCACCCACCGTAATACTTATGCTATCTTGAGAGAAGCCTCTAGTGAAACCTATGGCCCCCGGGTCTATCTCTTATCATATTTGCATCTTTACTTTTTGCATCTATATTACAAAATACCAAAAATATTTATCTTATCATACTATCTTTATTAGATCTCACTTTCGCAAGTGGCCATGAAGGGATTGACAACCCCTTTATTGCGTTGGTTGCGAGTTCTCAGTTTGTTTGTGTAGGTGCGTGGGACTTTTGAGGAGCCTCCTACTGGATTGATACCTTGGTTCACAAAACTGAGGGAAACACTTACGCTACACTTTGCTGCATCACCCTCTCCTCTTCGAGGAAAACCAACGCAAGCTCAAGACATAGAAATATACTTCATTGAAAATAACATCATATGATGTAACCCCATCATGGGGCTTGAACCCACGTCCACAAGGTTAAGAGCTTTGTGCTTTACCAACTGAACAATGGATCCTTCAAAATAATGGATTTAACTTGTGTACCTTCAATTTTTAACAGAATCAATTGGTAGCCCCCAAGGGCCGGCTCATTATGATATGATGAGTCGGGTCTTCAATAAGGCTAAAAATAATTTTGCATTAGCCCCCAAGTGTCATGGTGCATGCTTGCAGCAACATGAGACTTGCATATTTGATGTAATCCCAATTTGAATAATGTAGCCCCCAAGTGTCGGGTCGTAAGCCTGCAGCGACTCGGGACTATTCCTTCCATTTGTAGAATAGATAATATCCATTGATAAAATAATAGCCATTACGCTGAAGCGACTTTGAAAACCTCAATCATAATATTGGTTATTGATAACCATAATAAAAATCCAGCCATGTTGGCTATTAAAGATTTGAATAATATACTTAATGATTTATAAGCGCATGATTCCAATGGCGCAATCCAAATATATACTGGCGACTTATAGTCCAAAGCCAGGCCGGGTTAATAAACACCGAATAATTTATCATCATGCTGGCGACTTATAGTCCAAAGCCATGCCAGGTTAATAAACGCGTGATCTATAATCATACTAGCGACTTATAGTCGAAAGCCAGGCCGGGTTAATAAACACCGGTGATTTATAATCATACTGGTGACTTATAATTGAAAGCCAAGCCAGGTCAATAGACACCGTCAATCTTGTTAGTTTTTACGACCAACTTATAGTCAACAGCCAGACCGGCTCAATAAACACCAGATTAACATAAACCTCATCAAAATAAACCGCCAAAAGAAAAAACTTCAAAAGAAAACACATACAAGAATTTGAGGCTTTTCATGGGCTGCCAGGCCACTGAATTAAACCATTTTACAAAGCCTCATAAGATGGACCTCACATTAACCAATCGTCATTTTAATTATGACAAGTTCAGGGTCTTTATAAGATTGACTTGTCAAACGTTCGACGGGTCTTACCAGGATTACCTGGGCGGAGTGACTTACTTAAAAAGGTAGGATAACCCGGGGTTTTAGGTGAATACACCTAGCTTCCAAGCCTGGCTTTTATAGCCTATTAGAAGGTTATAGACTCTTTGTTCTTATAGAAGCAAAGAGCCCCCGAGCAATATTTTGAGATGTGCTCAATGGGAGCCTATGTTTGAGTTGTGCTTTGCAACAGACTCTCTTTGGCCCCTTTTGACTTTGGGTATCAAGCCCCTAAGTATTTTTGTAAACATGGCGTATAAACAGGATCAAATGGTAATTCATAGCTTAGCTCAATAAGCCGGAAGCCTCCAAGTGATATATTTCTGAGCTGTGCTCGCCGGGTGCCTATGTTTGAGTTGTGCTGTGTAACAAACTCTCTTTGGTCCCTTTAATTTTTCTTGGGAACTTGAACTTGCGAGAGATTATTCTTTTGAACCGGAAATTCTTAAACCGGATATTGAGAGCTTCAAAGCTTTGTGGGAGACAGCTTTCCCTTGAGCTAGATTTTAAACCGGAATCCTTCTTTTTAAGCCGGCAATTTTCTGACGGCCTTTAAATTTGCACCAATATGGCAGTTTAGGGTCCTGCATTAGATAGCTTTGCAAGCCGGAGTAATTGCTCTTCTAAAGAAAGAAATATATAATAAAAATATACTGGATGGATTTCACCTGATATGTTAGGCCAGTATTTATCCATCGTGGAGTTGATGATCAGTTGACCACCATGGTGAAGCGGCACGGTAAACCGTGCGAGCGGGCAAGTGAGCCGCATTGTGTTGATATATGCCGAACCACGAAGGCAGACGGAAAAAACAACTACAACATTAGAGGCAGTATGGACGCAGGCGAATCGCTACCGCTCTTGCAGTGACCAAATGTCCTGCATAAATAAACTAGAGTAATTGTTCTCAAAAGGAAAAAGTTGATACGTGCTATTTAAAATAATCTAGATAGATATCACCTGATGTATTTGGACCTTATGATCCTCATGGGTGTCCGTTAGCCAACCCGGCATGTTGAATAGGTCGGACCGCAGAGCGGACAGTAAAACGACTGCAGCATCAGAGGCAGCACAGACACATGAGTTAGCCGCAGTGTTGTAAGCCGGCGCAGACGAGCAAGTTGTCCTCCGTGTTGTAAACAGGTGCGAACGCGCGAACCGCCACGAGGGCAGATGAGCGAGTCGTCCATGACATTGTAAGGCGGCACGGACGTGCGAGTCGGCCAACGCATTGTAAGCCGGCGCGGGAGTCCGTTGAGTAAGGACTACCACCTATGCCGAATGATGTTGGCACGCCTCCATCTCCGCGGTATAATGCCACTTTGTAATGAATAATTCTCCTACATATAAAACGCAGTAGGGGAATGTAGTTTTGCTTGGACGAATTAATATGTGATTGAAAAACAAGGTAAATAGCACCTGGTATTTGTCGGAGGTCGATCCAGTTGTGATAACAAAGCGACCATAAAAAATCAGCCAGTAGGTACAATCAGCCGTGGCATTGCAAACAGTGTAGACGGAAGAATCAATCACAAGCGCAGTAAGCCGTGCGGACGACGAGCCAATCACGGGCACAGTCCCGGCTAATTAATGTAAACCGGACTGCGGGGGACGGCGGCCTGTGCGCGCTTATTGGGTAATTCGCGCGGTCCTGACGAAATGATGCAGACTGGACCGCGGGAACGGCGGCTTGCACGCATGCCTGTCGAGTAGCATGGCATGGACGAATCCTAGTGCATGCACACCATACTCGCGATATAATAGCATAAAATATTTATCCCGTGTAAAAATATTACAGGGCAAAGTAATTGTTCTTTGACGAAAAACAATAAGTGTTAATAAGATAAATTTAGATGGATATCACCTGAAGTTTTGTGAATGACCGATGATCTGTACGTGGACACTGATTAGCCTTTATCTGATCTGATGTCACTTTTGCCTCACGTAGCCTTCTCTTAACTTTCTTTTCCCTTTCTTTTGATTTCCATTTGTCCGAGTCCAAGTCCAAGTTGCAGGAGGCCATCACGAGGTCGACCGAGTCCTCCTCTTTGTCGGTCTACCCCATGTACGTCCACATCTCAGGTTGTTCCAAAAAACAAAATTTGGATATCACGTGGAGTAGCAATCAATTCTTGTTCTCCGTGGTGGTCATGTAGTAGCACGATTTGGATGCTTTAGCACTGGATTCTTAACTTAAATAATTCCTTGATCTCTGTTTGAATACTCCATGTGAGACAATTTCTGCAACGACTCCCCATGTGATGTCTTCACCAGGTTCAGCAGGGACGCCATGTTTCCAAGTGTCGATTCGGTGACATTGTTGCTCAAATTCATGTTGGTCTCGGCGGATCATAGGACGACGGGCGGCAGAAAAACTACAAAACGAGGTTGTCCCGCGCCGGATTACCCTGTACGCTTTCGTGCCGGCGCTTTTTCATCTAACAAATTGAGAGCTGTTCGAACCCTAAAGAAGATCCCTCCAAGAACTCATCACCACCGTGCGCAAGCCCCACGGTGGGCGTCAACTGTCGTGGAATTGTCACGGCAGATGTCCTAGTGTGAGGACTTAGTCGTGAGGCCAACGCATCTATGAGGTAGCTTGAGGTCCATGATCCATGGCATCAGCGGAAGCTCCTGGTCGGAGAGGAGGCCGGTGGGAGAGGGTTCTATTCCGATTACTTGGCGGACGGCGACGGCGCGAGGAGGCTCTGGACGGCGACGAGGAGTTGCGCGAGGGGAGGGGCGCGTGGCCTCGGGGTGCGTAGTTGTCGAAGCAGAGGAGCGGGACGAAGCTGCAGCTCTTCGAGGCGAAGCAGGGGCGCGGTTGATGAGCTCCTGCAGAGGTGCGGGAGATCTGAGAGACAGGAGGGAGCTCGTGGGAAGGAGAAGGAAGGCAGTGGGACAACGGGGTACTGGCCTGGCCGGCTTGGTCCGACGATGACGCTCACCAGCGACGAGGTAAGAAGGAGGACGGGGAGGCTGGGGATTGAACCCCTCTCGATGTGAATCTAGGAGGGAGCGGGAGGCACGACTGCGGCTTGCGGTGGAGATCGAGCAGAGGAGGCATGGCCTCAGGCTCGAAGAGGGAGGACGATGCAGGTGCTGATTGGGTGGCGCTGAAAACAAGGGGAAGATGGCGGCGGTGGTTTGGGTAGGTGGGATCCTGATGTGGAAGAGGAGTGGCGGCGGTGACGAGGAGGATGGGACAGACTGCCTAATTCTAGGGTTTGCCAAAAATGACTAGAGGTGGACTATATATATATGGAAAGGAGGGAAGTTTAGATCTTCCGATCGAAATCCGATGGAGGAGAATAAATATGCTAGGGAGTCCAAATAAGAAAACGGAGATGTTTTAGGGATGTATAGAGATGATCCGGACCCATCGGTGATGACTGAGTAGGTCGGGTACGTGGCAAGTTTCGTACGCACGCGAGGGGTCTGAGAGAGGTCGACGAAGACAAGGGGGGAATGCGGCAACTACGAACGGATGCAAGCTTTATGAAAACATGCAGATGCAATGCGCATGATGCTATGAGATGAGATGCATGACCTGAACAAATTGCAAAAGAAAAGACAAAAACCCAACCACGGAGGAAATAACATATCACATAGCCGGAAATGGCAAGAGTTGGAGTTACAAATATGGAAAGTTACATCCGGGGTGTTACAACACTCCACCACTACAAGAGGATCTTGTCCCGAGATCTAGGATGGCACTAGAGAGAAGCGGAAAAGGAAGAGGAGAGGTAAAACTAAGTTGCTTCTTTGACAAATGAGTGAAACCAAAGAACTTTGAGAGGTTGAAAAGTTGAAAGAAAGAACACAACGGAGTTTAACACAATTGAGAGCACTACGGTAGAAAATAAAAACAAGGAACACCATGTGAACCTTGGAGGTTGCATAGCTATGAATAACAAGTACAATGGACAAGAAGGAATTGAAACCACTCTCGTTGAAACGAGATAAACAAGGAACACGGAAGATCAATATCGGACAGCACTCCGGTTGAAAAGAGATGCAAGACTTGATAAGATGAAAAGAACTTGAAGAGATGACACAACACGAAATGGATAAGCACGAAAAAAACACGATCCTCACAATTCGAGATGATGAGTGAAAAGAGCAACATCACAATGCCTCCGAAAGAGAGAATAGAAGATAGATCATTGGAATAACAGAATGGAGAAGAAATTGCCAACTTCTGCCACAACTGAGCTTGGAAAGCACCCTTCCAAGAAGGTTATAACGGAGTTGTTGGAAAACCAACAACGAAAAGAATAAGCTTGTAGTGGGCTTATGGAAACATCTCAACACTATGAGGTGACAACCGGCCACTAATGGAAACCATTGATTTGATTGAGAGCACCAAAGAGATGAAAAACTTCTTCACCGAGATGAGAAGGAGAAAATTGGATCATTGATAAGCACCACAAATAGCTACATTCCTTAGGGAAGGCTGTAGGTGAAATCTATACCAAGATAATTCCAAAGAAGATATTGATGGATTTAAAATACCTCATTCTTGACAACATGTGAATCGTGAAACTTGAATGGAAATTGCCAAGAATGATATAACACCACCTCAAAAGAAAAGGTAGGAGATTTGCACTTCGGATGCAAGAAGAAGAATGCTTGAACTCCTCAAAACAAAAGATGTGTTTAGCACCATGTTTATTTTAGAGTGTAGCTTGGCG
Organism: Triticum aestivum; assembly: GCF_018294505.1. Classification (NCBI taxonomy): domain Eukaryota; kingdom Viridiplantae; phylum Streptophyta; class Magnoliopsida; order Poales; family Poaceae; genus Triticum; species Triticum aestivum. The sequence goes on along the minus strand of NC_057810.1, from coordinate 128,292,674 downwards.
GATCATAACTTCGAGAGAAATCTTGAAGAACAATTGAAGAATGAAAAGAACCCTTGATGAACCACCATGTAGAGCCTTCGTGAAGAACTCTGGTAACGAAAAGATGATAAAAAGAAAGAGAAGTTGAGAACACAAGGTGAAGCCTTGCGATGATTTACATGGAGCTTTGCGACGAGATAATGCGGAAAACTTGGAACTCCGTAAAAGAAAAGATGAAGCATCTCGAACCGAGAAATGTGACATGATGAACAACTCTAGAAAGAACAAACTAGATCACTTAGATGAAACCATAATAAGAATTACATTATTTGTATCCTTCACCAATTTAAATTGATGACAAGCAATGGATTTTGCATACTACTTATTCTCATAGAAAGGATTAAGAGAGATATAGCGCCAACTTGAAGAAGTCTTCGGCGAATCACCGGGGGGATTGGAAAGAACGGATGAAATGATACGATAATAAAGGAATAGGAATGTTGAACAAAGCACCGATAGAATTATGAGAGAACAAATGAATTGATATGATAACAAAGGGAAAAAAATTCTTGAACGAACCACCGTAATAATTCGAAAATGACTGATGAAAGAGAATGAATCACCGGGGGGAATTAGAAGATCCAATATGCTAGAGAGGATTTAGATGCAAAAGAACAAAGAGATCATGAGCTGATTAAAGAACACTTGATCGAAGCACCAGGACAATTGGATAACGGTAGCTGAAATGTGAGGACGAAGAATTCTTCTGGAGCGATGGCCTCCGGTTAAAAGAAACGAGAAAACAACTTCTGACATACTCCGGATGGTTAAGAAAAGAATATCTGACAAATGGAATAATTCAATTGGATAATATGAAGCTAGAACCACGAATCTTCGAGATAACGGGCAAGATTTAGAGGAAAAACTCTTCTTCGGTCTTCAAAATCCGAGAATGATGAGGAGAAACACCACCCAATTGTTGAGACACTCCGGAACAAAGAAGAATAGAAATGATGAACCAACGATGAAAATATTCTGAAAGCGATCTTGGAGAAAGAATATGACCGATGGAAATTCATTCTTACGTCAAACTTCGAAAGACTTTGGGAATGGCTCCAGATAAATTAGAAGAGTCAGATAAGATCCTGGGAAAAGACATGTGGGTTAGGGCCCACTCAAAAGAAAACATTGTTGAACAATTTTAAAGAGAGGTTGCACCGGTTGAATTAAATGGCGTGAATGAGATAAGAACCTCGAAATATCTTGAATGGATTGAGAATGGAAACACAAGTCTTGTGAGATACCTTCAGCGCTCCAGAACAAATGAATAGGAAGAAGTGAATGATTAAGAGGTGCATCGGCATGAGAAAGCATTATAAACAAGGAAAGGAATATGATGAATATCGAAAGCTTGAATTGGATCGACCGGAGAAGAAACAACACTGAAGGATGATGAACTTGAAACTGTTGAGCATCTTCATGGGAAATCACCGGGTAAGAACATTGAAAGAAAAGAATGAAGAGACTTCCCATCAATAAAATGGATACCCGATTAAGAAATTTGAGTCCTTAAAGAAAAGGGTGGGAGGGCGGGAAAACAAAGGCAACTTGGGGACAGATGAAACAAACACCGTTGAGAAAACTTAGAATTGATCTTGTGGATGTTGAAAATAATCGGATCCACTTGAAGAGAAGCACGCCGGTTGGAAAGAATTGACATGACAATCTCGATGATCAAAAGGATTAGTACTCCCATAGAAATATGAGAACACCGCTTGAAAGGTATGGAATCAACACTTGACATTGAAGAAACTCAAATACCACAACTCAAAACAAAACAAAGGATTGGCTTGCAGAAATAAGCCGGAACAAATACATATGATAGAGATTTACCCAATCCCATATCAGGCATCTGTCGGAAAGATATTCTAGGAGCTACTTGAATTCCCACCAATAAACTCCCGAAACTTTCTGGTTATGCAATCTGGTGTTGGGGATACAGGGGAAGCAATATATCTTACCCAAACTAACAATCCCTACATCCAGCTCTATCCATCCGTCAACACATAACCAAGAAAGCTCCGGAAATCGTGTACCTCAACCTTCGAAAAGCATTCGTTATACGAGCTATGGCAATACTCCCGAACTCCCTAGTACTTGGTGGCGTCGAGGTTATCTCACCAACAACTGCATAAAAGAGATTTTCGATGTCGGGAAAACTCAGGTATTCCAGAACTGCAACGATAAAATTGTGACGACAACACCTCGGAGCTCAACTCCCCGGGACACTGCCACAACCCCTAAATGTCAGGAGGCACCAAGAACAATGTTCTCGTCACAAGAATATTAGAACGATCCCAAGATACCCACGTGATCCTAAAAAAATTGTGAAAAATTGAGGAGAGGAAAGACAAAACATCTACATCGAGAGTCCTTACCAGAGCGACGAAGGGGGCTAAGGAGTAAAAAGAATCCTACTCTCAGATATATATAATCCTAAGACTCAAAATAGTTTTCTTCTAGACTCAACAACGACCAACAATCAAGGGCGCTCCTATGGTCGGTCGAGGCTCTGATACCAACTTGTCACGCCTAAGATGCGACCCTATCCCAAAGGATCTCGAAGGTCCCACCAAGGATAGAAGCGCATCTTGAAGACACTTTTGCAAGGTGGATATCATTACATCAAACCATTAAATAATAGTTGGGGATACATACAAGAGGAAGACAATGCCACATGAGTACAACATCACAATACATAAGAACAACATCCGACTACAGATGAAACACAAACAGAAGCTCAAACGATATCCACCCTGCTAGCCCAGGCTGCCGACCTGGAACCCATCCCCTGATCGAAGCAGAAGCAGAAGAAGAACTCCAAAACAAGCAAGCATCACTCTCGCGTCATGATCTTCGCAAAACCTGCCCCTGCAACTGTTGTTGTAGTAATCTGTGAGCCACGAGGACTCAGCAATCCCATTACCATGGGTATCAAGACTAGCAAAGCTTAATGGGTAAGGAAGGGGTAAAGTGGTGGGTTGCAGCAGCGACTAAGCATATCTGGTGGCTAACATACGCAAATGAGAGGAAGAAAAGAAGCAAACGGAATGGTCATGAAGCTAGCAATGATCAAGAAGTGATCCTGAAACTACTTACGTTCAAACATAACCCAAAACCGTGTTCACTTCCCGGACTCCGCCGAAAAGAGACCATCACGGCTACACACGCGGTTGATGCGTTTTAATTCGAATCTAGTGTCAAGTTATCTACAACCGGATATTAACAAATTCCCATCTGCCACATAACCACGGGCACGGCTCTCGAAACTTTATACCCTGCAGGGGTGTCCCAACTTAGCCCATCACAAGCTCTCACGGTCAACGAAGGATATACCTTCTCCCAGGAAGACCCGATCAGTCTCGGAATCCCGGTTTACAAGACATTTCAACAATGGTAAAACAAGACCAGCAAAGCCGCCCGATGTGCCGACAAATCCCGATAGGAGCTGCACATATCTCGTTCTCAGGGCACATTGGATAAGCGAAGCGTACAGGTACCAATGTAACCCAAGTTGCCAAGGGACGGTCCCGCACGGTGCTCTAGTTTGGACCAACACTCGAAGGAGCACTGGCCTGGGGGGGGGGTAAATAAAGATGACCCTCGGGCTCCGGAAACCCAAGGGAAAAAGGCTTAGGTAGGCAAATGGTAAAACCAAGGTTGGGCCTTGCTGGAGGAGTTTTATTCAAAGCGAACTATCAAGGGGGTCCCATAAATCACCCAACCACGTAAGGAATGCAAAATCAAGGAACATAACACCGGTATGACAGAAACTAGGGCGGCAAGAGTGGAACAAAACACCAGGCATAAGGCCGAGCCTTCCACCCTTTACCAAGTATATAGGTGCATTAATTAAATAAGAGATATTGCGATATCCCAACATAATCATGTCCATCATGGAGCAATATTCAACTTCACCTGCAACTAAAAGCGCTATAAGAGGGGCTGAGCAAAGCGGTAACATAGCCAAGCAATGGTTTGCTAGGAAGGGTGAAAAGTTTAGAGGCTGACATGGCAATTTGGGAGGCTTGAAGAGCAATTGATAGGTAGCGCAGCACAGTGATAGAATGAAGCAACTAGCATAGCAATGATAGTATTGAGATCCAGAGTAACGGTCATCTTGCCTGAAATCCCACTAGGAAGAAGAACGAGTCCATGAAGTAGACGAACCAACATAGTCGAACGGATCCTCACAATCACAACGTTACCGGAACTAAGAAGCAACACCGGAAAGAAGCAAACAACATGGTAAGCACACAAACATAATCATGGCATGCTGCACAATCAAATATGATGCATGTCCGGTTTAATGAGGCATGGCATGGCAAAGTGCAACAATCAATACTACAAGTTAAGTGGAGCTCATTATGCAACGAGTTGCATATTGACAAAACACCACATTGACATATTTAGTTTAATCTCGTTTAAGCTACCAAACAATATTAAATGTTGTTAAATATGGCAAGAGGTGAAGCATAATGAAACTACCTATGTAGGCAAGTTTAAATGAGGCCGAAACACCAAACAACAATTCCGGAAAAATCCCCATATGCATATTTCGAATTTGGTACTGTTCTGCCCTAAAACATATTTTATTGTTGTTAAACAGGAAAAAAAAGTGCACCAAGTTAATCTATGCATTTTTCTACCCCATTTACATATGAAGTTTATTTAAAATGGAGCTACGGTTATTTAGTTATGAAATAATGCATTTTAAACATGGCATTTAAGGAAGTTTAAAAAAACAGCAAGGTAAACATTTTACACATGGAAGAAAATGCCATATTACAAAAGTACATGAAAAACTGAGCATCTTACATATATAGTTTATTTAAATCTGATGCATGGTTTGTGAATTATTGATGCATGAACATTAAGGGGTTTTTCTGTAAAACAATAATTCACCGGATAATGCTAAAATCGATGGACAGGAAAAAAACATAACAGGCTGAAATAAGCTGGCCCAACAGGAGGAAAACAGAGGAGGGGGCGCTGGGGTGTGGCCTCACCTATGGGCTTCAGCCCGTTTCGGTGGAGGAGCTGACAGGACGCGGCTGGGCCTTGGAGCGCTGTGGCTGGATAGGCCCAGGTAGCAGGGCGATGGGTCAACCACGCGGGCGGGCGGTTCTGGCGAGCTGCAGGCCGATGCAGAGGAAGCAGAGGTCGGCAACAGGCGAGGAGGAGGAACTCCTGCGAGGCAGAGGCAGCGGAGATGGCGTGGAGGCGAACGGGGGCCGGGCACGACGGTTGCTGGGGCGAGCGAGGCAGAGGAGGGAACAAGCTGATTGGCTCCTGACTCCTGGCTCAAGCGCCTGATGGAGACGAACGCACGACAGGAACTTGGTGCGGGAGAGAGACTTGAGGTCCAGGATCCATGTCATCAGCGGAAGCTCCTGGTCGGAGAGGTGGCCGGCGAGCGAGGGGTTCTAGTCCGGTTACTTGCCGGACGGCGATGACGCGAGGAGGCTCTGGACGGAGACGAGGAGTTGCGCGAGGGGAGGGGCACATGGCCTTGGGCGCCTGGTTGTCGAAGCAGAGGAGCGGGACGAAGCTGCAGCTCTTCGAGGCAAAGCAGGAGCGCGGTTGATGAGCTCCTGCAGAGGTGAGGGAGATCTGAGAGACGGGAGGGAGCTCGTGGGAAGGAGAAGGAAGGCAGCGGGACAACGGGGTACTGGCCTGGCCGGCTTGGTCCGACGACGACACTCACCAGCGACGATGTAGAGGACAGGGAGGCTCGGGATCGAACCCCTCTCGATCTGAATCTAGGAGGGAGCGGGAGGCGCGACTGCAGCTTGCGGTGGAGATCGAGCAGAGGAGGCATGGCCTCGGGCTCGAAGAGGGAGGAGGGTGTATGTGCTGATTGGATGGCACTGAAAACAAGGGGAAGATGGCGGCGGTGGTTTGGGCAGGTGGGATCCCGATGTGGAAGAGGAGTAGCGGCGGTGACGAGGAGGATGGGATAGACTGCCTAAAATCTAGGGTTTGCCAGAAATGAATAGAGGGGGACTATATATATATATATATATATATATAGGGAAAATCCATCCTACCACCCGGTGGTAGTTACCCCACATGTCTCATATACTAGGATGTGGTACTATATATACTATTTTATTATTTTAAATATGTTCGTATACTATATCTAAGATATTTCAAAACAAGTTACATGAAAAAATTGTATATGAGCCCATAGTTTTTGTTATATTTGTGAAATACGTACATATTAATACGTAAAAAAGAGCATACTCAAAAAATGATACATACTACCTAAAAATTTGTATATATACTACCTAATCATTGTTATATACTACATACTACACGTACATACTCTCGGTTTTGACAGATACTACATACAACATACAAAACGCAAGTGGTGGTAACTACCACTGCTTGTAGCAAACATTTGTCCTAAAAATTTCTATATATACTACCTAATCATTGTTATATACTACATACTACACGTACATACTCTCGGTTTTGACAGATACTACATACAACATACAAAACGCAAGTGGTGGTAACTACCACTGTTTGGGTAGGTGGGATCCTGATGTGGAAGAGGAGTGGCGGCGGTGACGAGGAGGATGGGACAGACTGCCTAATTCTAGGGTTTGCCAAAAATGACTAGAGGTGGACTATATATATATATACGGAAAGGAGGGAAGTTTAGATCTTCCGATCGAAATCCGATGGACGAGAATAAATATGCTCGGGAGTCCAAATAAGAAAACGGAGATGTTTTAGGGATGTACAGAGATGATCCGGACCCATCGGTGATGACTGAGTAGGTCGGGTATGGGGCAAGTTTCGGACGCACGCGAGGTGTCTGAGACAGGTCATCGTAGACAAGTGGGGAACGCGGCAACTACGAACGGATGCATGCTTTATGAAAACATGCAGATGCAATGTGCACGATGCTATGACATGAGATGCATGACCTGAACAAAATGCAAAACAAAAGACAAAAACCCAACAACGGAGGAAATAACATATCACATAGCCGGAAATGGCAAGAGTTGGAATTACAAATATGGAAAGTTACATCCGGGGTATTACACATGTCTCTTTCTGTCACTGAGGTTGAGCACCGCAAGATCAAACCCATCACAAAGCACCTCTTCCCATGGCAACATAAATAAATCAAGTTGGACAAACCAAACCAATAAGTTGGAGAAGAAATACGAGGCTATAACAATCATACATAAAATAGTTCAGAGAAAACACAAATAATATTCATGGATAGATCTAATCATAAACTCACAATTCATCGGATCCCAACAAACACACTGCAAAAAGTCATTCATCAAATAGATCTCCAAGAACATCAAGGAGAACATTTTGTTGAAGATCAAAAAGAGAGAAGAAGCCATCTAGCTACTAACTATGGATCCGTAGGTGTGTGGTAAACTATTCACATATCATCGGAGGGGCAGCAAGGATGATGAAGAACCCCTCCGTGATCGTTGCCCCCTCCAGCAGAGTGTTGGAAGGCCTCCAGATTGGTTCTCGTGGTTCTGGAACTTGTGGCAGCGGAATAAAGTATTTCATCGACTCCCCTAAGTTTTTTGGTATTTTAGAGTATTTATAGAGGTGGAGGTAGGTCAAGACGGTGCCCGTGGACTCCACTACCCACCAGGGCGCGTCAAGGGCCCCTGGCGCTTCCTGGTGCCTAGTGGTCCCCACGAGCCTCTTATCATGGACTCCAGAAGCTTCTAGGGTCTCTTATCACCAAAAAAAATCTCCAAAAAGTTTTGTGGCATTTGTACTTCGTTTGGTATTGATATTCTGCAAAGTAAAAAAAAGCAAAAATAGTAACTGGCAGTGGCACACTAAGTTAATAGGTTAGTCCCAAAAAATGATATAAAGTTGCTAGTTAATGTAGATAAAACATCCAAGATTGATAATACAATAGCATGAAACAATAAAAAATTATAGATACGTTGGAGACGTATCAAGCGTCCCCAAGCTTAATTCCTGCTCATCTTCAAGTAGGCAAATGCTACCTATCTTGTTCATCACATGTTGTTTTATTTTGTAGCATGGACATCTGGACTTTAAGTGATTCAAAGCAATAGTCTATAATTTTACATGAAGACATCAATACAAAAGCATATCAACAAGCAATCATGTCTTTCAAAATATCAATGCTAAAGCGAGTTATCCCTAGCCCATTATGCTAAATAATTGATCCATTCATGAAACACACTCAAATATTAGCTACATCCAATGCACAAGTATGAAAATAGTGTTCCCTAATTGGTGCTTTATAAGAGAAGATGGAGACTCAATAAGAATAAAAATTACATAAAAGTAAATAGATAGGCCCTTTGCAGAGGGAAGCGGAGATTTGTAGAGGTGCTAGTGCTCATAGCTTAGATTGAGAGATAAATTGTTTTGAGAGGCATGCTTTTCCTGTCAACAAAAATGATCAAGAATTCCCAATATCTTCCATGCTAGATAAATCATAGGCAGAACCCAAACAGAAAATAAAGTTTATTTCCTTTCCACCATTCTCACACAATCCATGGCTAGTCGTATCTACGGGTGCCTTCGATACCAACACTTTCCAAGGAATTTATTATGAACAACATATAATTTTTTTCATTTGGGGCTGGGCATCCCTATTACCTGCTACACTCTCGTGCAATGACAAGTGAATAAACATTCATCTTGAGAATAACATACCTAGCATGGAAAATATTGGCCACCCCCTGCCGCTTCATGAGCGGTACGGGCACACAAAAAGCAAATTTATTTTGAACATTAGAGTTGACACATACAAATTTACTTGGAACGATAAGAAACCACCGCATATAGGTAGGTATGATGGACTCATTTGGCACAACTTGGTTTAGGATTTGGATGCACAAGCAACATTCCCGCTTAGTGCAAATGAAGGCTAACAAATAGATTGAGAAGCGACCAACCAAAAACCAAAACGGTCATAAACGAGCATTGAACATAACTAACACTGAATAATGCACCCAAGTAGGATGTAACTTCGTTGCATAAGTATTGACTTTCGTGCTTGCATAGGGAATCACGAACCTTAACACCAATATCCTTACTAAAGCATAATTACTCACCAACATGACTCACATATCACTATCTCCATATCGCAAAACTATTGCAAGGAATCAAGTTTTAATATCCAATGATCTTCATGAAAGTTTTTATTATATCCCTCTTGAATATCTATCACTTTGGGACCAAATTCATATCTTATGCAAATTACCATTGCTAATAACAAACTCTCAAATAAATTTAAGTGAATAACAAGAGCATAAATACTTCTTAAAAAGTTTCAAATCTCAAAATAATATAAGTGAGGCATGAGAGCATTTCTTAAAAAAAGTTCTAACTCTCAAAATAATCTTAGTGAAGCATGAGAGTGTTTCTTCAAGATTTTACTAACTCTCAGAATGATATAAATGAAGCATGAGATCATATTTCTTTAAAATAAAACCACCACCGTGCTCAAAAAGATATAAGTGAAGTACTAGAGCAATTCCCTAGCTCAAAATATTTAAGTGAAGCACATAGAGCAATTCTAACAAATCAAGATATCATTATGGCTCTCTCAAATAGATGTGTCCAAGAAGGATGATTCTGACAAACTAAAAAGCAAAACAAGCAAAGACTCATATAATACAAGACACTCCATGCATAACTCATGATATGTGACGAATAAAAATAAATCTCCAAGTAAAATTACCGATGGTCGTTAGAAGAAATAGGGGATGCGTTTCGGGGCATCCCCAAGCTTAGTTGCTTGGTAGTCCTTGAATATTAACTTGGGGTTGCCATGGCATCCCCAAGCTTAGGCTCTTGTCACTCCTTATTCCTTCATCCATCATGATCTCACCCAAAATTTGAAAACTTCAAGCACACAAAACTCAACAAAACCTTCATGAGATTCGTTGGTATAATAAAGCAAATCACCACTTTAAGTACTGTTGTAAACCCATTCACATTCTATTATTGCATTATACCTACTATATTCTAACTTTAGCATGGATTATACCCCCCAATACAATCCATAGATTCATCAAAATAAGCACACAATGCAACGAAAACAGAATCTGTCAAAAACAGAACAATCTGAAGCAATCTGAACTTTGACCATACTTCTGTAACTCGAACTATTCTGAAAAATTAGGACAACATGGGCAATTTCTGTATCAATCATTTGTAAAAACATATTTATAAGTGGGGGAGATGAAAACGAGAGGCAAATGGCACATAAAGTAAATTACAAGGAGATGAGAGTTTATGCGTAGGTACTTGATAGATGTTGATGATGTCTCCCCGACAATGGCACCAGAAATTCTTCCTGCTACTTGTGAGCTGCGTTGGGATTTCCCTGAAGAGGGTGGAATGATGCAGTATAGTAGAGATAAGTATTCCCCTTAGTTATGAAACTAAGATAATTAATCCAGTAGGAGAACCAAGCAAGACTATGTAAACAACACATGCACACAAACAACAAATACTTGCAACCCAACACATAGAGGGGTTGTCAATCCCTCAACTGTACTGAGATAGATTAAATTGTATAGGATTTGATAAATAGATCTAACTAAAACACAAAATAAAGTAAATAAAAGAAAATTCCAGTAGGTATTTTAAGGATTTTTATATGATAAAAGATAGACCCAGGGGCCATAGTTTTCACTAAAGGCTTCCCTCGAGAAAATAGCATACGGTGGGTAAACAAATTACTGTTGGGCAATTGATAGAAAGACAAATAATTATGATGCTATCCAAGGCAATGATCATGTATATAGGCATCACGTCCAAGATTAGTAGACCAAAACTATTCTGCATCTACTACTACTACTCCACACATCGACCGCTATCCAGCATGCATCTAGTGTATTAAGTTCATGGGAAAACAGACTAAGGCATTAGGCAAGCTGACATGATGTAGACAAGATAACCTCACGTATGAATAAACCCCATATTGTCTCTCTTAGTAGAAATGATACATGTGTGTCATGTCTCTTTCTATCATTGAGACTGAGCACCGCAAGATCGAACCCATCACAAAGCACCTCTTCTCATGGCAAGATAAATCAATCTACTTCGCCAAACCAAACCAATAAATCAGAGAAGAAATATGAGGCTATAACAATCATGCATAAAAGAGTTCAGAGAAGACTCAAATTCATGGATAGATTTGATCATAAACTCACAATTCATAGGATCCCAACAAACACACCGCAAAAAGTCATTACATCAAATAGATCTCCAAGAACATCAAGAAGAACATTGTATTGAAGATCAAATAGAGAGAAGAAGCCATCTAGCTACTAACTACGGACCCGTAGGTCTGTGGTAAACTACTCATGCATCATCGGAGGGGTAGCAAGGATGATGAAGAACCCCTCTGTGATCGTTTCTCCCTCTGGCAGAGTGCCAGAAAAGGCCTCTAGATTGGTCTCGTGGTTCTGGAACTTGCGACAGCGGAAAAAATATTTCATCAACTCCTGTAGGGTTTTTAGAGTATTTATAGAGGCGGAGGTAGGCCGAGACAGTGCCTGTCGGTGTCAAAACCGGCGGATCTCGGGTAGGGGGTCCCGAACTGTGCGCCTAGGCGGATGGTAACATGAGACAAGGGACACGATGTTTTACCCAGGTTCGGGCCCTCTTGATGGAGGTAAAACCCTACGTCCTGCTTGATTAATATTGATGATGTGTGTTACAAGAGTAGATCTACCACGAGATCAAGGAGGCTAAACCCTAGAAGCTAGCCTAAGGTATGATTGTTGTTCGTCCTACGGACTAAAGCCATCCGGTTTATATAGACACCGGAGAGGGCTAGGGTTACACAGAGTCGGTTACAATGGTAGGAGATCTACATATCCGTATCGCCAAGCTTGCCTTCCACGCCAAGGAAAGTCCCATCCGAACACGGGACGAAGTCTTCAATCTTGTATCTTCGTAGTCTTGGAGTCAGGCCGATGATGATAGTTTGGTTATCCGGACACCCCTAGTTCAGGACTCCCTCAATAGCCCCTGAACCAGGCTTCAATGACGACGAGTCCGGCGCGCATATTGTCTTCGACATTGCAAGGCGGGTTCCTCCTCCGAATAATTTATAGAAGATTGTGAACACCAGGATAGTGTCCGTCTCTGCAAAATAAATTCCACATACCACCGTAGAGAGAATAATATTTACACAAGTTCAATCTGCTGACGTATTTCGTGGCGTGTCATCACACCACTACCAAGCCTTTACTTGAATCGTTTTTATTGTACCACCTCAGCATGTTTAGCGAAGCGGTTTCCTTGGCACGTCTTGTCGAAGCAGAGATCGTGTTCCCCTTATCCCGGGATTCCCATCAATACGGACATGGGTAACCCAACCGCGCCATTGATTGCGGCGCTTGGGGGATAAGCGAGTTTTATCAGGCCGGTGGGGACGCCTATTTTCGTCCGCCCATATAAGGGGATAAAGATCCAACCCTTTTACCTACGCCTTCTTCCTCCTTGGCTTATCCATCTCTGCGAACTCGATCTCCAGCACCCAAGTCCGCACATCTCACCTCAACCTCCTCCAACTATGTCCGGAGCGGGAGGCAAGTGGATGGCCTCCTCCGTTATGGAGGGGCACATCCAGAAGCTGCGCAGCGCCGGATATTTGTCCAGCAACATCGCGCATCGGCTCCCCGACAAGGGAGAGCTCATCCCCACCCCCAGGCCCCATGAGAGGGTAGTATTTCTTACCCATTTCCTCCGCGGACTGGGCTTCCCACTCCATCCCTTTGTCCGTGCGCTCATGTTCTACTACGGCCTGGATTTCCACGATCTGGCCCCAAATTTTATCCTCAACATCTCGGCGTTTATCATCGTGTGTGAGGCCTTCCTCTGCATCCAGCCCCACTTCGGCTTGTGGCTCAAGACCTTCAGTGTCAAGCCGAAGGTTGTGAAGGGCAGCCAAGCGGAGTGTGGAGGCGCCATGGTGGGTAGGATGTCTAATGTTACTTGGCTTGAGGGCACTTTCGTGGAAACCATCAAGGGGTGGCAATTGGGGTGGTTCTACATCACCGAGCCGCGTGACCCTGAATGGGCAGCGGCCCCCGAATTCAGATCTGGCATCCCCACATGGCTCACCTCCTCGAAAGAGAGCGGCCGGACTTAGGGTGATTCGGAGGAGTTGACCGGACTCCAAGCCTGCGTCCAAAAGCTGGTGGACAAGAAGCTCAAGCTTGTCAACGTGGTCCAGGTCATGCTCATCTGCCGGATCCTCCCGTGCCAGCGACGGGGCTTCAACATGTGGGAGTTCGATCCGGCGCAGCACCAGACTTTGAACGGGCTCTTCGACACTACGTACGAAGATGTCTGGAAGGTGTTGTTCAAGGGCGCCGAGGCTCCCGCATCCGCTACCGAAGATCGCGGATTCAGCTCGCAGCATCCGGCTGACGAGGTAGGCAATTTTGTCCTTTACGGGACGCTTGTTTTCCATAGTTTGACTCTATGCGGGATCTAAACTCCCTTTCCTTTGACAAGGCTGGCTGACGAAGGCCGAGCGGACTATCTGTCCGGCCCCATTGCCAGAGGACCCAGCGGACGCCCGCCTAACAGGGCTGCTGGCTCCGGCACCCCACGTGGTGCCGGAGAAGAAGGCCAAGAAGAAGGCCACGGGGACTCAAAAGAGTTCCCGTTTTCAGGTGCTATCGGATGACGACTCCGAGGCCGACTCCTCTCACCAAGGTGAGGAGGAGAAGAAGAAAGCCTCTCCCCCAGTGGGGGGAGAGAAGAAAAGGAAGGCCTCCCCAACGAGGGAGGCCGAAGGGTCCAAGAAGGGAAAAACTCTTCCCCCGGATTGCTCTGCCAACGCCAGTGACGACGACGAGGACTGGCCTCCAAGGGCCAAGCCCCTGGCGAGATCGTGAGTATTCGGACTCCCGAATAACTTCATGGTTTTTCTTTTTTTGCCACACAGTGTCTTTCTAATGCCGCATACAACCCTGCAGTCCGCCCAAGGACGATCTTCCCGATTCGTCGAGCGGGTCCTTAGGTGCGTCGGATATGGATTCTCTTCCAACCGCCTCCACCCCCCGTGACACGGACGACGCCGAGGTGGGATCCCGGGAAGGGACCTGCCAGGAGGAGGAGGCCCCGGAGGTGTCAGAGGACAACCTCCCGGACTTTGCATCGAACTCGGCTCCGTATCCCATAGTGGCTCCGGAGTCCGGCAGGCGGCCCCTTCGTAAGAAGGGCAAGACAGTGACACCGGCAGCCTCCATCCAACCGGAGGCGCCGGATAGCTTGCTGGAGGTGATCAATGGCGCCTCCATCAAAGAGGAACACCGCACTGTTATGAGTGCAGTGATTCAGAAGGTGCACCTCGCCAAGAGCGGGCTGACCGAAGCCTGCAGCAGCCTTCTAACAGGCTTTGAGGTAAAAATTTTGATATATGTAAAATAGTACCGCATAGACAGTAGCCCCTGATGCTCGGTTCGGTGTTCGGAAAGAAAAGCCGGACTGAGGATCTAAGAAGATATATGCAGGAGTCATAAAAAATATGTCAATATGGGATTGCAGGCTGCGCTGCTGACCTCTGCCGCACTGACTGTGGAGGTCAATACTTTGAAGGAAAGCCTCGAGCGGTCCGAGAACGAGCTCGGCCGTGCCAAGAAGCAGCTCGAGGACAAGGAAGGTGAGTAACACCTTATTAAAATTATACCTTACAGAAAAGGATTTTGGTTGCAAAAAGAATGACAAGGATAACGTCGGTATTGCAGGGGCCACTAACGAGGTGGCGACCCTGAAAGAGGCGGTGGCCGCGGCCGAACGCAATGCGGCCGCGGAGCGCACCGAGTGACAGAAGCGGGAGGCGCGGGTGGCGGAGGTACAGCAAGAGCTCCAGGATCTCTTGAAAAAACATGAGAGCCTGGAGCGTGACTCGAAGACTCGAGAGTCTGAGCTTGCAACGGCTCTTGAGAGTGCCAAAACCGCTAAGGACGAAGCCTACAAGGCCCTCCAGGAAATCGAGGCGTTGAAGAAAATAGCAGCAGGTAAGGCATTTTTCATGCAAAGTAAGTATGTGAGTGTTAATTACCTGTTGCTTACCCGAATTCGGAGCTCTCCAGGAGCATTCGCAGATCTTCCTCGCAGCGTGTCCAATGCTGCCGCATTCTACCGGGCCGAGGAGGGGAGCTCGACGGAGAAGGTCTTCTGGTCTCAGTATGCTGAGGCCGGACATCCAGTGCCCCTTAGCGACCAGCTGAAGCAGCTGGTCGAGCTCCACAAGGCGGCCGAACAGGCCATGAAGGGCCTCATAGTTCGGCTGTGGCCTAAGGAGGCCATGCCTGGGAGCTACTTCGGCCTGGTGCGGTGGCTGGTGGATGCGTGCCCGTGGGTTGAAGTCATCAAGCACTCCGCCTGTATTGAAGGTGCCCGTCGGGCCCTTGCCCACGCAAAGGTGCACTGGGGCAAGTTGGATGGCCAGAAGCTCGTGACGGACCCGCCACCGCAGGGCAAGGAGCATCGCACGCCCGAGATGTATTATAAGAGTGTGCTGAAGGGCGCCCGCACTATTGTGGGTGAGTGCTCCAAAGATGTAATATTTGAGTAGACTCGCATTTTGTTATGCTGTGCGCTGAAAACTTAGTTCATTTGCGTTAAGCAACGCATTTTAATTTAAAATATTACCTTCTGTGCGGCTGTTTATCAAATCTGAGAGATGGCAAGTCGTCGGCTTCAGCCCCCATGCCACGAGTGCTGGGGTGTTCGGGATAAATTTGAGCACTCTTGTTCCCATATTTGGGTCCATCGAGGGAGGCGCTCAACACAACGAACAAGGCAACCGGACTTATAATGCTTGAACACTCTCACTTAGCCATAGAATTCTATAATTTTAAATTTCGGTGAAGCCCCTAGTCTTCAGAAGGCCGAATTTGGGGCGCTATCCACGCCTGAGCCGGACAAAGTCGGTCCTCTCTCTAAGCGGCATAAGTCTTTAAGGACTCGCAAAAAACCTCTTGAACAGTGACCAGCTCTTGCCTCATCATGACGGTCAGTTTTAGCTTTCTCCACTGAGGTGCTCGCCCAGCTCAACCAGGGCGCAATCGCAGTGGTTCTCCCAGTGCTACCTTAGCCGATACAACGGAACGTAAGGTACCAAAACATGGGAGCCGGGCAAACCCAACTATTGACCCAAGACATGATTCGGAGCCGATGCATATAATGCTATAAGTTCGGGGTGCCGCACTTGTGAAAGTGTTCAGACTTACCACACCATGATGCGGGAAACATAAGCCCCTGGTGTATTTAGCCGTACCAAAACGTACGGATGCGACATGTCACAAATGAACATATGTATAAGAGAGAAATGCAATTGGAAGCAAAAAGGGTGTTGCATTACTTATTCAAGAAAAACTGCTGTAAGTGCAGAACGATACAAATGGTGCGATAAGCAAGGGATGGGACTGTTAAACATGTCCCCCTCCAGGGGTAGGCTGTGGAATGGTGCATAAAACAGATTTAATGCTCGTAATGGAGACCACATGGATATTCGTTGTAGCCTTTCTCCTTCCCTGGCTGTTGCATCGTGAGTTCGGTAGGTCTACCGCCGGACAGGGCCTCTAACGAACGGAGTCCTGTGGGTAAAAATAAAATGAAAAGAAAAAAAAGAACGACACACTTGAGAGCCCCTGGTGTGGTTAAGCCATATTCTGGGCCTATCGTGGTCGTGCCCCTCTCCCCATGCCCATGGTATCTTCAGAGCGTAATGGTGTACGCTAAGGACCTGTCTTGACGTTTTGCAGGGGCTGGGGTTGGGGCCGCACTGCTACACATGCTCGGAACGTGCCAGGTGGTCTTGTTGTATGTCACTCCGGGCGCGTTTAGCCATGTCCGGTCTCTTACCGGCCAGACTCGAGAATTGCCTTAAGAGGCTGCACTATATTTCTGCCGCGAGAGCCGCTGTATGTTCCTCCGTTCGGAGAGAGCATTCAGTGTTTCCGTTGACCGTGATGACTCCTCGAGGGCCTGGCATCTTGAGCTTGAGGTATGCATAGTGTGGCACTGTGTTGAACTTTGCGAACATGGTACGTCCGAGCAGAGCATGATAGCCGCTGCGGAACGGAACTATGTCGAAGATTAACTCCTCGCTTGGGAAGTTATCCGGGGATCAGAAGACCACTTCCATTGTAACTGAGCCTGTACAATTGGCTTCTACACCTGGTATGACGCCTTTAAAGGTCATCTTGGTAGGTTTAATCCTTGAGGGGTCTATGCCCATTTTGCGCACTGTGTCCTGATAAAGCAGGTTCAGGCTGCTGCCGCCGTCCATCAGGACTCTGGTGAGGTGAAATCCATCAATGATTGGGTCTAGAACCAATGCGGCGAATCCGCCATGGCGGATGCTGGTGGGGTGGTCCCTTCGGACAAAAGTGATCGGGCAGGAGGACCATGGATTGAACTTCGGGGCAACTAGCTCCATCGCGTATACATCCCTGAGTGCACGCTTCCGCTCCCTTTTGGGTATGTGCGTTGCGTATATCATGTCCACCGTCTGCACCTGTGGGGGGAAACCTTTTTGTCCTCTATTGTTCGGCGGTCGGGTCTCTTCCTCATCATCGCTGTGCAGCCCCTTGTCATTGTTTTCGGCAATTAACTTGCCTGCCTGTTTGAATACCCAACAGTCCCTGTTGGTGTGGTTGGCTGGCTTTTCGGGGGTGCCGTGTATATGGCACAAGCGGTCGAGTATTCGGTCCAAATTGGACGGACCCGGAGTAGTTCTTTTCAATGGCTTTTTCCGCTGACCGGGTTTAGAGCCTCTGAATCCGGCATTGACTGTCGTATCTTCACTGTTATCGCCGTTAATGCGGCGTTTGTTTTTGTTGCGACGCGACCTGCCATTACGGTCCTTGAAATCCGGACTGCCAGAATTTTTGCTGAGGTTATTGCTGCGTGCTAGCCAGCTGTCCTCACCCGCACAGAAGCGGGTCATGAGTGATGTGAGGGCTACCATGGATTTCGGCTTTTCCTGTCCTAGGTGTCGGGCAAGCCACTCGTCGCGGATGTTGTGCTTGAAGGCCGCTAGGGCCTCTGCATTCGGACAGTCGACGATTTGGTTCTTCTTGGTTAAGAACCGTGTCCAGAATTGTCTGGCCGATTCGTCTGGCTGCTGAATTATGTGGCTTAGGTCATCGGCGTCTGGTGGTCGCACATACGTGCCTTGGAAGTTATCGAGGAATGCGGTTTCCAGGTCCTCCCAACTCCCGATTGACTCTGCTGGCAAGCAGTTAAGCCAATGCCGGGCTGGTCCTTTAAGTTTGAGTGGGAGATATTTGATGGCGTGAAGATCATCACCGCGGGCCATGTGGATATGAAGGAGATAGTCTTCGATCCAAACCGCGGGGTCTGTTGTGCCATCATAGGATTCAATGTTCACGGGTTTAAACCCTTCGGGGATTTGATGATCCATTACTTCGTCTGTGAAGCATAGTGGGTGTGCGGCGCCTCACTACTAGGCGATATCACGATGGAGCTCGAAAGAGCTTTGTCTATTTTGTTCGGCCCGGCCGGACTTACTGTGTCCGGCACGACGGTTGTCGTCACGTATCATGGGGCACCCACGCGATCCATAGATCGATCTTGATTGTCTTGCCTTATCCTCCAATATATCTCGCAAGTCCGGAGCGTTCCCTTGTGGCTTTGTGCTCTTCGAGCGATGCCGGGGTACGGTTCTAGTGAAGGGCCTAGGGGCCTCTCTGTCGCGACCACGGGGTGGTCGGTCAGCCGTATTGTCTGCTGGTGATGCAGGTTCATACGCCTCCTCCTCTAATCGGGGGAGCAGCTTGCGTTTAGGGTAAATTTTGGAGGGGCGTTCGAGCTCATGCTCTTCGGCCGCGAGGACTTCAGTCCATCTGTGGGCTAGCAGATCCTGATCAGCTCTAAGCTGTTGCTGCTTTTTCTTGAGGCTGTTTGCCGTGTCCATAAGCCTGCGTTTAAAACACTCTTGTTCAATGGGATCCTCAGGCACGATGAATTCGTCATCGTCGAGGCTTGCTTCGTCTCCGGAGGGAGGCA
The DNA here is from genome assembly GCF_018294505.1 of Triticum aestivum. Taxonomy (NCBI): domain Eukaryota; kingdom Viridiplantae; phylum Streptophyta; class Magnoliopsida; order Poales; family Poaceae; genus Triticum; species Triticum aestivum. Next base: position 128,273,591 of record NC_057810.1, on the reverse strand, counting down.
TGTAATCCTCTACCTCTTCTTCCGCCGCTCTCTCATGAGGGCTGGCGTCTCCATCCTCCTGCGCTAAATCTTGCTGGAGTGGGTTGTCTTTAGCACTGTCCGGTGTGTTATTATCTCCGGTGCTGGAATCTTCATTCTTGCTACGGCGGGATTTAGAGCGGCGCCTCTGACGCTGGCGCTTGGGCTGTTTCTTGGAGGGGTCATCCTCCGTTGTTGCTTCGCCATTCCCATCCTTTGGGATATCCACCATGTATATGTCATATGATGAGGTGGCTTTCCAGTGCCCGGTAGGCGCTGGTTCTTGATCGTCTCTGGCATCATCGTCCATGCCGTCGATGTCTTCGGAGTCGTAGTCTAGCATGTCGGTTAGATCATCGACAGTGGCTACTAAGTGGGTGGTGGGTGGGCTTTGAATTTCTTCGTCATACGCATCCCAACCGTCCTGACCGTAGTCCGGCCAAGGTTCACCTGATAACGAGAGATACTTTAGCGAACTCAAGATGTCGCCAAAAGGTGAGTGTTGAAAGATGTCCGCTGCGGTGAACTCCATGACCAGCGCCCAATCGGATTCGATTGGAGGGGGCGTGGGAGGTTAGGAGTCCAGCAAGGAGGCCGGCACCTCAGAGTCACGAGCTTTATGAGGGACAATGTCAGTGTTAGGCTCTATCGCCGTAGAGGTTGCAGCCCCCGAGGCGGTGTCTAGCCATCCATCCTCGATCTGCGCAGCCGGCTTCGAATTGAAGATCGGAGCATACTCAAGTGCGGCCTCCAGGGTACTGTCCGGCTGCAGAGCTGAATCATGCCCATCCTGACAGTGCGGTGCGCTTGGCTGTGGCCCGAACCCATCGAAGATCAAGTCCCCGCGGATGTCAGCCGTGAAGTTCAAACTTCCAAATCTGACCTGACGGCCAGGGGCGTAGCTTTCGATCTGCTCCAAATGGCCAAGTGAATTGGCCCGCAGTGCAAAGCCGCCGAATACGAAGATCTGTCCGGGGAGGAAGGTCTCACCCTGGACTGCGTCGTTGTTGATGATCAAAGAGGCCATCGAGCCTATCGGTGATGACACAGAGGAACTCTCAATGAAAGCACCAATGTCGGTGTCAAAACCGGCGGATCTCGGGTAGGGGGTCCCGAACTGTGCGTCTAGGCGGATGGTAACAGGAGACAAGGGACACGATGTTTTACCCAGGTTCGGGCCCTCTTGATGGAGGTAAAACCCTACGTCCTGCTTGATTAATATTGATGATGTGTGTTACAAGAGTAGATCTACCACGAGATCAAGGAGGCTAATCCCTAGAAGCTAGCCTTAGGTATGATTGTTGTTCGTCCTACGGACTAAAGCCATCCGGTTTATATAGACACCGGAGAGGGCTAGGGTTACACAGAGTCGGTTACAATGGTAGGAGATCTACATATCCGTATCGCCAAGCTTGCCTTCCACGCCAAGGAAAGTCCCATCCGGACACGGGACGAAGGCTTCAATCTTATATCTTCGTAGTCTTGGAGTCCGGCCGATGATGATAGTTCGGCTATCCGGACACCCCCTAGTCTAGGACTCCCTCAGTGCCCGTGGGCCCAACTACCCACCAGTGCATGCCAAAGGCCCCTGGCGCGCCCTGGTGCCTAGTGGGCCCCATGAGCCTCTTCTCGTGGACTCCAGAAGCTTCTAGGGTCACTTAGCACCAGAAAAAAGTTTCGTGGCATTTGGAGTTTGTTTGGTATTGATATTCTGCAAAGTAAAAACAAGAAAAAATAGCACCTGGCACTAGGCACTAAATTAACAGTTTAGTGTCGGTGTCAAAACCGGCGGATCTCGGGTAGGGGGTCCCGAACTGTGTGTCTAAGGCTAATGGTAACAGGAGGCGGGGGACACGATGTTTACCCAGGTTCGGGCCCTCTCTATGGAGGTAGTACCCTACTTCCTGCTTGATTGATCTTGATGATATTAGTATTACGAGAGTTGATCTACCACGAGATCGTAGAGGCTAAACCATAGAAGCTAGCCTATGATTCTGATTGTTCTTGTCCTACCAACTAAACCCTCCGGTTTATATAGACACTGGAGGGGGCTAGGGTTACAAGAGTAGGTTACAGAGAAGGGAATCTACATATCCGAATTGCCAAGCTTGCCTTCCACGCAAAGGAGAGTCCCACCCGGACACGGAACGAAGTCTTCAATCTTGTATCTTCATAGTCCAACAGTCCGGCATAAGCATATAGTCCGGCTGTCCGAGGACCCCCTAATCCAGGCTCCCTCAGTAGCCCCTGAACCAGGCTTCAATGACGATGAGTTCGGCGTGCAGATTGTCTTCGGCATTGCAAGGCGGGTTACTTATCCAAATACTCCAAAGTAGATCTTGAACACAAGAATCGTGTCCGGCTCTGCAAAACAAATTCCACATAGCACCGCAGAGAGTACAATATTCCACGAGTCTAATCTGCTGACAACTTTTACCTAGCGTGACATCACGCCGCGGCCCGGTTACTATTCAAACCGTTTTTCCAACCTGCCACTACATGTCTTGCGAGGCAGTTTTATTGGCACGTCTTGTCGAAGCTTAGATCGTGTCCCCCTTATCACGAGATTCTCATCAATACGGGCGTGGGTAACCCAACCACTCCATTAATACAACTCCTTGGTTTAGGCAAGTTCCAAACGGCCGCGCGGAGGATGCTTGACATTCATCCTCTTTATAAAGAGGTCAAGACATGTCCTTTTCTTTCCACGCCTGATCCTTCCCTTCCCTCACCTCGAGTTCCAACACCCAAGGTTTAGCACAAGAACTCCAGACCTTCAACCATGTCCGGATCCAACCTTCAAGGCCGGTGGATGGCCTCTTCCGTCACAAAGGAGGACATCAAGAAGCTTAGGGAGGCTAGGTATTTGAATGCCGAAACCCTTCACAGGCTTCCTGCTCAATGGCAGGTTATCCCTACTCCCGAACCCAATGAGAGTGTCGTATTCATCTCCCACTTCCTCCGAGGGCTAGGCTTCGGTCTTCATACCTTTGTTAGAGGGCTCATGTTCTATTACGGGCTAGATTTTCACGATCTAGCTCCAGATTCCTTCCTTCACATCTCGACATTCATCGTTGTGTGTGATGCCTTCCTCCGCATTACCCCACACTTCGGCTTATAGCTCAAGACCTTCAATGTGAAGCTAAAGATGATCAACGGACGACACGCGGAGTGCGGAGGTGCTATAATAAGCAAAGGTGTTGATGCTTTATGGCCAAAGGGTTCCTTCCCGAAAGTTTCCGACCTATGGCAACGGGAGTGGTTTTATATCGCAGCACCCCGAGGTAGAAAGTGGGCGGCCGCCCTGGCCTTCCGCTCTGCTCCTCCGCCACAGCTTGCATCATGGGTCAACAAGGGGCTGGACTGGGGATCGGTTAATGATGTGCGGACATTGCAAAGCTGCATTCAGGATCTCCTTAAGAAGGATATTAGTCATGTCAAAGTAATCCAAGTAATGTTAGTTCGTCGGGTCCTGCCATGCCAACGTCGATCTATCTGTATGTGGGAGTTCAACACGGAAGGACCACGAACTGTTCAGCAGTTCTTCGGCATGATGCTCAAAGGGATGTATCAATTATTCTTTGTATCACGAATAAAGTGTCCGGACACAACAGAGGATGCAGGCCTCTCAACTGCAATGGTCCAGATACCCAGGTAAGTAATTCCGTGGCCGAACATGCTGTTATTATATTTGTCACAAATTATTCTGAAAAAACACCCTCGGCCAGGACTGGATAAGAAAGGCAGAGAGGATCAAATGTTCGGCTCCTATTCTCGAAGATTCGCTGCATCCGGTACTAACTAGGATGCTGGCCCACGCACCTTATCAAGTGCCATCACGGGAGGACAAGGAGAGGAATGTGGAAGCCAAAAGCGGACTTCATGCTGGAGGTACGTTATGCATCCTAAGTGGGGAAATTAGTATCCCAGTGTCAGAGGATGAACAGGGAGGATAATCTATCATCCTCTCTCCCCACGGGAAGAAAAGGACTGCCCCCGAAGACTTGGAAGCCGAGGTCTCCAAACGAGGGAAGAAACCTTCACCAGGGGGCCCTGCCCCGGAGGGCAACATTTCCGCACAGCACCCACAGGGGGGCCAGCCGTTAACCGAGCCGTAAGTGAACAAAGGTTCTTAGTAAGCATACCCTGTCCTTTTCCTGAGAATAACGACCGACACATATGTTTTGCAGTTCGGCTTATAGCCTCCCTCAACAATGTTCGTCCTCGGGGGATCTTCTTCCGAAGATGATGGAGAGCGAAACGCCTCCTCCTACTTCTCCGCCTCATGAGGAGGACAACCTTGAGGTGTCGTCCCAGAGGATCTCTCCTGATCCGCAGAGACCAGAAGGTAACTCTTCGGCCGCCCGAACTCCGAGGTTTTCAGCTCCTAAAGAGACCAATGAGAAAGGCCCCGGACTGTTCGATATACAACCGGACACATTGACGGGTCTTCTGCAGCAAGCGGCTATCTTAGAGGCACATCGTACCTTAATGGGCATGGTGGTTGAGAGGATTTCATCCATAAAAAGCGGGTTGAATGAAGCTTTTATGAGCCTACTAAGAGGCTTTGAGGTACGCAACGTGATATTATTTGATTGTACCGTAAACGCAAGGTGCACTTTATATAGATAGTAGCCCCTGAGACTCTGGTTGCCATCCAGACGAGGCAAGCAGCGGATCATAGTCTCAGGTAATGATGGTGCCAATTTTGTACACAGGCGGCTGCAGCTCTGGCGGCTGACGGGGCTGCTGAATTTGCCGAACTGAAGCGGCAACTTGATGTGGCGGATGCAGACACCAAGCTTGTGAACAAGCGGCTTGACGAGGCATAGGGTATGTATATTTGGGTGGTCAGCAAATATTAATAAGAGCATGATGCTAGGATTTATGATATGCTTTCGTCGGTGTTCTGGGAACGGGTGTCCCCAGACTTGCCTGCCTGCGGCCTGCAGCGTGGCTCAAGTGGGGGCCCAATGCAACCCAGCTTCATCAGCTCAAGCTCAAGACCCTCACGAGGGGACAAGCCTCGCGGGGCAGACGACAGGGAGCTTCCTCAGGAGCAGCCTCCTCAGGCAGGCCCGCGAGGAGGCGGAGAGATCAAGGCAGGGCACCTCCCGAGGGGCCCGTGATGCAAGCCATGACGATCGAAGGCCAGGCGGGTGCCAGGCGGGCACCGGCCTGTAGTATCCTTGTTGCCCTTTCGGTGCTAAGGGGGAAAGCATAGGCCAAGGCATCGGGCAAAGGTTACCGTTTCGGTGCAACAAGACCAAGACCAGTAGAACGGCAGGATGGAGGTCATCGTGGAGCCCAGGGCGGCGTCACCGTCAGAGCCTTTGGCAGCCGAAGACCAACTTTAGTCAGGATAAGTGTACTAGATGTTCCCCTTCAAAATGGCCAATTGTTGGCGCCCTTCCCGCTCATTATTTGGGGAGAGGCCCATGGCCTCCGCCTATAAATAGGACTAGCCACCCACAGGGTAGAGGCATCTGGAGATCGACCAGAGAGAGAGAGAGAGAGAGAGAGAGAGAGAGAGAGAGAGAGAGAGAGAGAAGCGACTGAACTCACCCAAGCAGTTCATCGCACCAGCTCAAGAACAGCCCCTCGCGAGGCTGTTCTCCCTTTGTACTGTTCACTATCAGCCCCTGAGGCAATCCACCACACCACACACTGGAGTAGGGTATTACACCACAATGGTGGCCTGAACCAGTATAAATCTCGTGTCCCCTGTGTGTTCATCTTTCTTGCTTAGATCTTTGCGAGACTTCGAGACGTGAGCTGGTAGGGGAGAGATCTTCGTGCGCTCCCCAGTGTTCGAACCTCAAGGGTCTGCCGGAACCCGAAATCCGACATTTGGCGCGCCAGGTAGGGGTGCGCCGGAATCTTTCTTCCTCTGGTCATGTCTGATCTTCCGCCGCGACCATGGCTGACGCTCGCCGAGCCCGCGCGCGAGCGTCGGGCTGCTCTCGCCACCCGCGTCGCCCAGACGGCGCCTGTCGGCGGACGCCCCCGTTGTTCTCCATCGCATGCCACCAACGCCGCCACCGGCCCGGCGGGGAACGAGCAGCAGGCCTCGTCCCTGCATCCTTTGGTGCGGCACGATGGCCGCACCGCCACCCCGTCGCTGACCACAGCCGGTTCGTCGTCCCATGCCCATCGCGCCCCCACGGAAGCACCGCCCGCTCCAACAACCGACACCGATGCTGGGGCCAGGGGGCTCCGAGCCTTGGCCCCGGCCTTGCGTTAGGTGCAGTCGCCGCTCAAGTTCAAGCCCAAGATGCCGCCGCGCTACAACAGCGCGGCGGACCCACTGGTTTTCCTACTGGCATACGAGGAGGCTGTCCTCAAGGCTGGGGGCGACGGCAGGGTGATGGCCAACTGGTTTCCCATGGCCCTCACCAGCGTCCCGCGCATGTGGCTTCTCCACCTACCGACGGCTTATGGGACCTCTTGGGAGGAGCTGCGCAGCCTCTTCCTCGCCCGCTACGCTGCGCCAGCACCCCCGGTCGTCGCAGCCCTCCTGGGTGGCTCACAGGCGCCGCCCGCGAGCCGCCACATCAAGCCATTCACCCGCCAGATCAGTGTTGCCTCCAAGCGCCAGGGAGCTCCCCCAGGTTGGGTGGCACCCGAGGCCAATCTGACCTTCAACTCGGACGATCACCCCTCCAACCCCGCCGGTTCGGGTGCGCTCCCGATGCTGTGCACCCCCATCATCTGCCAAGTGGCCGTCACCAGGACCCTCATTGACGGCGGGGCTGGCCTCAACGTGCTCTCAGCAGAGGCCTTTAGCCTCCTCCACGTGCCACTCGAGCGGCTTCAGCCCAGCAGGCCCTTCTCGGGTGTCGGAGCCGGTTCCACTATCTCCTTAGGGCAGATCTGCCTCCCGGTGACCTTCAGCACCTACGACAACATCCGCATAGAGCTGATCGACTTCGACATCACTCCCATCGGCCTCCCCTACAATGCCATCCTCGGCTACCCGGCCTTGGCCCAGTTTATGGCAGCAACTCACCCGGCTTACAACCTCATGAAGATGCCCGAGAGCGGCGGCGTCCTCACCGTGTCAGGAGACACAAGAGATGCGCTGCAGGCACTCAAACTTGCCTTCAAGACAGCTGCAGCGGCACAGCCCACCAGCTCCGACGCCCCTGAGCCCAAGGGGCCGCACCGGCCAAGAAGAAGCAGCTATTCACCCAAGACAAGGCAGAAACCAAGCAGGTGCCGGTCGACGAGGATGGGTCCACTAATGCCACCTTCACCATAGGCGCCAACCTCGAACCCGATCAGGAGGAGGCCTTGGTGCAGTTCCTGCGCGCGAACAAGAAGGTGTTTGCGTGGGAACCTGATCAACTAGCAGGGGTCCCAAGGGGCGTGATTGAACATCACCTCAACGTGTGCCCCAACATGCGCCCCGTGAAGCAGAAAGCGAGGCGGCAGTCCACTGAGAAGCAAGCTTTCATCATCCAAGAGACCCGCAAGCTAGAGGCGATAGGGGTTATTCGCGAGGTCCGCTACCCAGATTGGCTGGCTAACCCGGTTGTCGTGCCAAAGAAGGGAGGAAAGTAACGCATGTGTGTCGACTTCACCAATCTCAACAAGGCCTGCCCGCAGGACCCATTTCCGCTTCCTCGCATCGACCAAATCGTCGAGTCCACCACTGAGTCTGACCTGTTATGCTTCTTGGATGCCTTCTCAGGCTATCACCAGATCAAGATGGCGGTAGAAGACATGGAGCAAACGGCTTTCCTGACCCCGTGTGGAGTGTACTGCTATACCTGCATGCCATTTGGGCTGCGCAATGCAGGTGCGACCTTTCAGCAGCTGATGCACATCGCCTTGGGTTGGCAGCTCGGGAGGAATGCTGAGGCTTACGTCGATGACATTGTGGTGAAGTCTCGGGAGGCAAAAACCCTAATACAGGACTTGAAGGAAACCTTCGCGAGCCTCAATGAGGTGAACCTACGGCTCAACCCGGAGAAGTGCGTGTTCGGAGTCCCCTCGGGCAAGCTCCTGGGTTTCCTCGTATCTCACAGGGGCATCGAGGCCAACCCGGAGAAGGTCAAAGCAGTCGAGGACATGAGCCCGCCGAAGACCCTCAGAGAGATGCAGAAGCTCACCGGGCGTGTGACTGCGCTAGGACGCTTCATCTCCAAGCTAGGGGAACGAGCACTGCCCTTCTTCAAGCTGATGAAGAAGAAGGGCCCCTTTGAATGGATTGAAGAGGCCGACAAGGTGTTCCAGGATCTCAAGAGGTACTTAACCAGCCCTCCGGTGATGGTAGCCCCGCATCCTCAAGAGCCCCTGGTGCTCTACCTTGCAACCACCCCCTACTCCGCCAGCGCAGCCCTGGTGGCGGTTAGGGTGTAGCGTCGGACCAAGGCCGCAGCAACCATCCGGGTCGAAGCAAAGCAAAGCCAAGAAGGCTTCACGGAGACCCCGACTGGAGCCGAAAAGGATCAACCGCAGTAGGGGAGCACAACCGGAAAAGAACAGGCCCCGCCAAGCGATCAATCGCTGGGGGCTCCATCGTCTCGGGAGGCACCCCAACCTCTAGAGGATGCAAGCAGCGCCAGCACTCTCAACCTCGTCGAGCACCCCGTATACTTCGTCAGCACAGTGCTACGAGACACAAGGGTGCGGTACCCCATGCCTCAAAAACTCCTCCTCGCGCTGCTGGTGGCCTCACGCAAGCTACAACACTACTTCCAAGGCCATCCCATCAAGGTCGTCTCAGCATACCCCTTCGAAAGGGTACTTAGGAGCCCCAACTCAGCTGGGAGAGTCGTTGAGTGGAACATCGAGCTACAAGCATTTCAGCTAGAGTTTAGCACGACCAGAGTCATCAAGGGGGCTGCACTTGCGGACTTCGTGGCGGAATGGGCAGAGGCGCCAGGCCTCGAGGCTGGTGAGGATCGATCGCTTTCTCCGGGAAGCGAGGCACCAGACGGCTGGGTCATGTACTTCGACGGGGCGTTCTCCCGACACGGTGTGGGGGCTGGCGCGGTGCTTGTATCTGCCACTCAAGACAAGCTCTACTACGCCGTACAACTCTATTTCCAGCATGGAGAAAAGGTCTCCAACAACATAGCATAGTACGAAGGCCTGATAGCAGGCCTGAAAGTTGTAGTCTCCCTGGGGGTAAAGCGCCTCACCATCAAGGGCGATTCACAGCTCCTCGTCAACTTCTCCAACAAAGTATACGAGCCGAAGGACGAGCACATGTAAGCCTACCTCGCGGAGGTCCGCAGGATGGAGAAGCAGTTCTAGGGGCTGGAGTTGTAGCATGTGCCTCGCGGCACCAATCAAGAGGCTGATGACATCGCCAAGAGGGCATCCAGGTGGCTGCCTCAGGAGCCTAGCGTCTTCGAGGAGCGACTCTTCAAGCCCTCGGCGGCGCCATCACTATCAAGCACGGCGCAGCCCTCGGAAGAGCTCCCCCAGCCGCCTGCCTCAGGAGCCCTTGTCTACGGCCCGGCCTCAGGGGCACGCTTGCTCCTGGCGTTGGAGCCTCAGGAAGGATGCTGGATCGCAGATCTCAGGAACTACCTGACGCAAGGGACCTTGCCGGAGAAGGAGGAGGAAGCGGAGCGCATGGCGCGGTAGGCCACGGCCTACTGCATCAAGGAAGGAGAGCTCTACCGGAGGCGACCAAATGATGTGTCCCTATGTTGCATTTCCAGAGAGCAAGGGAAGGAGCTGCTGGCAGACATACACAGTGAAGACTATGGGAATCACTCATCATCACGGACCCTCATTGGCAAGGCGTTCCGCAGCGGGTTCTATTGGCCCACGGCACTCAGTGACACCGTGGAGCTAGTGAAGGCTTGTGAGGCCTACCAATTCCATGCCAAGCAGATCCATCAGCCGGCGGGGGGTCTGCAGACTATACCCCTTTCATGGCCGTTCGCAGTCTGGGGGCTGGACATCCTGGGGCCGTTCCCTCGGGCGCCGGGGGGCTATCGCTATCTCTATGTCGCCGTGGACAAGTTCACCAAGTGGGCTGAGGTGGAAGCTGTCCGCACCATCCCCACAGGCTCCGCGGTCAAGTTCATCAAGGGCCTCGTGAGCCGATTCGGAGTGCCTAACTGCATCATCACCGACAATGGTTCGCAATTCACCAGTAACCTCTTTAAAACATACTGTGCTAACCTTGGAACACAGATATGCTACGCTTCGGTAGCTCACCCCCGGAGCAACGGTCAGGCCGAGCGAGCCAACGTAGAGGTCCTGAGGGGACTCAAAACCAGGACCTTCAAGAAGAAGCTGGAGGCCTGCGGCAGGGGCTGGTACGACGAGCTCCAATCCGTGCTGTGGTCTATCCGCACGACCGCGGGCAAACCAACTGGCGAGACTCCGTTCTTCCTCGTCTACGGAGCTGAGGCAGTCCTCCCTCACGAGGTCAGGCGTCATTCTGCACGGGTCCTGGGGTTGGACGAGGCGCAGCAGGACACCATGCGGGGGATGGATCTCGTGCTGGGGAAGGAACACCGTCGAGAGACCGCACTGCGAGCGGCAAGGTATCAACAGGCGCTACGGCGGTACCACTGCTGCAACATCCACCCCAGGACTCTTGAGGTAGGGGACCTCGTGCTCAGGCGGGTCCTCTCCAGGGAAGGGTTGCACAAGCTCTCTCCCATGTGGGAGGGCCCGTTCAAGGTTGTTCATGTTTCCAGGCCCGGCTCCGCTCGCTTAGAGAACCAAGATAGAGTACCCATCCAGAACGCATGGAACATTCAACATCTCCGGAGATTCTACCCCTGAGAAGGCCCAGTGCCTGTGGAAAAGGCCCGGTGCCTGTGAAGAAGGCCAACGCCTGTGAAGCTACCGCATTTTGGAGAAGGCCCGGTGCCTGTGAAGAAGGCCAACGCCTGTGAAGCTACCGCATTTTGGAGAAGGCCCGGTGCCTGTGAAGAAGGCAAATGCCTGTGAAGCTACCGCATTTTGGAGAAGGCCCGGTGCCTATGAAGAAGGCCAACGCCTGTGAAGCTACCGTGTTTTGGAGAAGGCCCGGTGCCTGTGAAGAAGGCCAATGCCTTTGAAGCTCGCCACCCGTGACACTCTCACGTAATAATGAGTGGGGCTGTACACGCCCCGGAGTCTCTGGAGTGCCGCCCTCGGGCCTCGAGGGCTCCCGCCCACGCCCAGTGGCAGCACTTAGCTCCACGCTGGTGAGAAGACGTCGAAGACTAGATTAGGTGTCGGACACGGCTTTTTCATTTGCTTTCTGCAGTTGGCTTGCTCTTTCCTATTTGGAGTTTTATCGAAGTTGTCCTTGCCTCTGGCTCGAGCCCCCCCCCCTTTTACCTTTTTTCTCACCTACTTTGGTTTTTCCTTCGCGCGAGTCTCGCGAGGGAGGTGCGCAGGTGCCCTCGCGAGCGTTTTCTGCCTCGGTCGCCTAAAGCCCTCCTATCCGGGTCTGCTGAGGGAGCACCACTCCCAGTCCTTGCCCCACGGGCATCGCGACGCGAGCATGGGACCTGGGTCGGTCGCCCCCGCAACTGAACCAAAAGCTACCCCCTCTTGACTAATCCCTGCAGGACATAAAGGGCACGGCAAGGCCTCGACCTCCGGAGGCAAAGACCGCTACAAGCCTCCGCGGGTTAAGTATCTCCCGGACACAGGTACACGGCACGGAAACGTAGCACGGGAATAGCAGAAACAACACGATAATTAGCAATGACGGTTCAACATGCCCCGCGGGACCCTACACTAATTCCTCTTTTTGCAGGAAAGGAAGGAAGGCAAAACAGGCATGACTAGCTCAACACCAGCCCACGATGAAGGGCTCGTACTGCCTCTGGAGCTCGGTCAGATTCCCTCTTCTCGCTTCACCGGGGCGCGAGGGCGGACCAGCCCGCTACCTTCCCCCAGGCGGGCGCGACGACGCGGGGGCTGGTCGCGACCCCTGCTGGAGGAGCTGCTGCCCGAAGGAGAGTCACCAAAGCTCGGCGAGCCCCGGGCGCTACAACCCACGCGCCTCCCATCATCCTCGCCCTGATCAACGCCGAGGCTGGGCACCCTGCCATGGTCATCATCTTCGGGGCAGCACCCAGCACGGCGACCGTCTTCCCCGAACACCCTCCCGTAGAGGGTGGCGTCGCCATAGAACCTCAAGTGCGGGGCGCACCGCTGGCCCAGGCCACCCGCGCGGGCTAAAGTTTGCCAGCCACGGGTCAGGGCCAAACCCCTGGCGGCGGAAACCTCCAGCGAAGCCCAGGAGGCCCTGCTGCAGTAGCCGTCCGCCTGAAGCCAGAGGCCGCCCGGAGCGCCGGCCGGAAGCTCACCTATGAAGAAGCGGGGAAGCTGGAGCCAAGTGCTGGTCGGGTCCGCCGACCACACGACAAACTCTGGCAGCACTTCCGTCGAGCGGAAGCGAGGTCTGGGGGGGTCATGCAGCCACAGCTTGCCTCCCATCGACGAACGGGCGCACGTCACCATGCAGGGAGCTGCCTCCGTGACTATGGGAAGCCACCACGAAGGACACAGGGTGCTTGCGAGGGCGGCCCCGACCGCGCTTGGTCGGAGGAGAGTCGGCCGTTCCTAGCGAGGTTTTCCCTTCTCCGCGGCCGAGAACCTCTTCGGCAGAGCCATGGAGATAGCAAGCAGTCGGAGCGAAGAGGAGGAGGAATAGCAGAGGGAGATGAACTGGAGCGGCTCGCGCCATTCCATACTTATAGCCGAAGGAGGCCAACCGCCGGCCCCCACGATCGCAGGTAATCATGACCCGTCTTTGCATGCAGGGACTTGTCAAGTCGTGCGTTTGCCGAGGCATCACGGGGAAGCGGAGACGCCCACGTCCAATTAGCCGCCACGCGGCGCCCAAGGCCGCAGGCTGTTGGGGCCTGCGGCGCTTCGCAATTGCCCCTTCGCTTCTCTGCTAAACCAAGTCCGGGCGCGCCTTGGGCCCGGGGGCTACTATCGGCGTTCTAGGAACGGGGGTCCCCAGACTTGCCTGCCTGCGGCCTGCGACGTGGCTCAAGTAGGAGCCCAATGCAGCCCAGCTTCATCAGCTCAAGCTCAAGACACACGCGAGGGGCCAAGCCTCGCAGGGCGGACGACAGGGAGCTTTCTCAGGAGCAGCCTCCTCAGGCGGGCTCGCGAGGAGGCGGAGAGATCAAGGCAGGGCACCTTCCGAGGGGCCTGTGATGCAAGCCATGATGATCGAAGTCCAGGCGGGTGCCAGGCGGGCGCCGGCCTGCGTAGTGTCAAGCACGGGCCAAGGCATCGGGCAAAGGTTACCGTTTCGGTGCAACAAGACCAAGACCAGCAGAACGGCAGGATGGAGGTCATCGTGGAGCCCAGGGCTGCGTCACCGTCAGAGCCTTTGCTAGCCAAAGACCAACTTTAGTTAGGATAAGTGTACTAGATGTTCCCCTTCAAAATGGCCAATTGTTGGCGCCCTTCCCGCTCATTATTTGGGGAGAGGCCCAGGGCCTTCGCCTATAAATAGGACTAGCCACCCACAGGGTAGAGGCATCTAGAGATCGACCAGAGAGAGAGAGAAAGAGAGAGAGAGAGAGAGAGAGAGAGAAGCGACTGAACTCACCCAAGCAGTTCATCGCACCAGCTCAAGAACAGCCCCTCGCGAGGCTGTTCTCCCTTTGTACTATTCACTATCAGCCCCTGAGGCAATCCACCACACCACACACTGGAGTAGGTTATTACACCACAATGGTGGCCTGAACCAGTATAAATCTCGTGTGCCCTGTGTGTTCATCTTTCTTGCTTAGATCTTTGCGAGACTTCGAGACGTGAGCTGGTAGGGGAGAGATCTTCATGCGCACCCCAGTGTTCGAACTTCAAGGGTCTGCCGGAACCCGAAATCTGATAGCTTTGACTGCAGATGGTGCTGCCGCCGTGGAGACCCTTCGGGCAGAGCTTGCCCGGGCCAAGGAGCAAGCCAGGAGAAGCAATGCGGCTGCCGTGAAGGCAGCTGATGAATTAAAAGCCGAACAGGCTGCTCATCGCCAAAGTGAGGATACAATAGCCAACATGTACTACAAAAAAAAGACACATCCGTGACATTTCGGGCCGAATGAATTTTTTTTCTGTCATACTTATGACACTTCTATGATGATAATTGTGACAAAACCCGGTATCATCATAGATGTGGTGGGCTCCTACTTCTATAACAAAAAATCATGATAGAAAATGGATTTTTCATCTTGGGCGGGCCGGAGACGCAGCTGCATGACATTCTTTGGGCCGTCCATGACGGAAAAAACCGTGGTAGTAGCGAGGGCGAGGAAAATTTCAGGGAGTTCCCAATTACGATGGATGGTCGGGAGCCGAGCGATGCGCGTTTCTCTCGTACACGTATGCGCGTGTGTGCGAGGCATTGGCTCTAACTAAACCCAAGCGAGGCGTTGGGCTCTAATTGAACCCGAGCGATTGCACTGTAGGCTACGCGTTACTGAACGCGAGCGATCGATCGATGGTTGTTAACTGAACCCGATCGAGTGATTCCTTGGCTACTGCTGCTAACTGAAGTTGATCGATGCTGCCTCTGGATGAACAATGAGCGTTGCTGGGGGGTTGGATGAACAGTGAGCGGTGGGGGTGGATGAACAGGACCCCGTGGCGTTTCCTCTGGATGAACAGGACCCCGATCGATCGAGCCGGTTGGGGCTGGATGAACAAGACCCAGTGGAGGGCTGGATGAATAGGACAACCCCGTGGAGGGCTGGATGAACAGTAGACGGTGGAGGGGTGGATGAACAGTAGCCCGTGGAGGGGTGGTTGAACAGGAGCTCATGGAGAGGGGTAGTTGAACAGTAGCCAGTGGAGTAGTGCGCGGTGGAGGCTGGACGAACAGGAGCCCGTGGAGGCTGGAGGAAGTCGACGGTGGATGAACAGTAGTCCATGGAGGTTGGAGGAGGTCAACGATGGAGATGAACAGTATCTCGTGGAGTCCCGTTTTGCGGTACGCCACACCCCTCCCGATGAATAGGACCCCCGTTTCGGCCTTAGCGCTCCAACACAAGTCCGTTTCATCTGTTTTGCGGTACGACACACCCCTCCCGATCAATAGGACCCCCATTTCGACTGTAGGAGGTCCGTTTCCTCCGTTTTGCGGTACGCCAGACCCCTCCCGATGAACAGGATCCCGTTTCGAATGTGGCCGGTCGAACACAAGGCTGTTTCCTCTGTTCTACGGTACGCCAGGCCTCAGTTCCATCGCCTGTTCTGTCCAAGCCCTCCCGATGAACATGACGATGCATTCCGTTCCGACCCAGCCGGTTGGCTCCCCATGAACACGACGACGACGCTGTTTCTCCGTTCCGACCCAGCCATGTACACGAGCCCTGGCCGTACGTGTGCGCGAGTAGGCGTTCGAGACCCCGCACGTATGTACACATACGTGGCCGTATTTTCTTTATTGCACACTAGCCGTTCTACGTACGTGTACATGTTACATGCGCGCTTCTATTACGACACGTGCGCGCCTCTACATCCACTAGTATGTAAGTACACGTTCGCGACTAGAATGACAACACTACGTATGCTTCGACCAGGTGGGTCCCGACTGTCATGCAGTTCCTTGCATGCGAAGATGTAGATGGTGGGTCCCAGCAGTCAGGGGGGCGAATCGTTTTTTTCGGACGCACTTCCTTCCGTGCGAAGATGTAGCTGGTGGGTCCCAGCAGTCAGGGGGCGAATCAGTTTTTCCACAAAATAGGGTGGCCCGTCTGGTGGGGCCCCGCTATCAGGTGGAGGAATAATTATTTTGCGCGTAATAAGGAGGCACTTCCTTGTGGCTGCCGTGGACCCAACTGTCGGCCTCTCCACGTACAGTACTCTTCTGATGGAAGTCGGTTGTTGACCACATTGACCACACCGCGCCAAGAGCACCACGGCGGTGGATGATGGCGAGGCCTAGGAAGGGGACGACGCGGAGCCGGGGAAGACGCAGCAGTGGATGCCCACGCGAAGAGGAGTTCGAGGGTTCACTGGTTCGGCCGCGGTGTGAGGCTGTCGTCGCCGCATAATAAGGGGGGTGTGTGTGAGTAGAGGGATGGCCTAGCCAGTGGTGGGAGTAGTAGGGGGCACATTGAGGCCTCCGCGGCATCACAGCCGGCCACGGGAGGCAGGAGCATGCGGCACGACCGGCGCTGCTTTGGGCAGCTGGAGCACGAAGACCAGAGGTTGAAGAAGCACTACGGCCGTTGGATGGACATTGTACGGTCACTGGAGCTAGAATCGTTCATATTGATGAAGTTGACAAAGCCCTCTGTCCCCATCAACTTAGTAGGCCCACAAGTCAGCCTCCCACCAAGGTGAGTCCCAGCTAGAAGGGGGAGTATTCATTTTTTTGTGCATAATAAGGAGGCATTTCCGGTGGGTCTGAGCTGACAGCGGGCGAAACGTTTTTTCACGAAATACAGAGGCCCTTCCAGTGGGTCCCAGCTATCAGGTGGAGGAATCATTATTTTGCGTGTAATAAGGAGGCATTTCCCTGTGTGGGCCCCTACTGTCAGCCTCTTCTGATGACTGTTGTTTGTTGACCATGTTGACCTCGCCGCGCCGAGGGCACAAACGCGATGGACGAGGGCGAGGCCCAGGAAGAGAACCACCCGGAGCCGGCGAAGCCACCGCAGCAGATGCGCACGCCAAGGGGAGTACGAGCGTTGACTGGTCGGCTGCGGGATGAGGCTGACGTCGCCGAAAAATAAGAGGATGTGTGGGTGGTTAGAGGGATGGCCTGGCGGTAGCACAGCCATCCACGGGAGGAGGGAGCAGGCAGTCCCGCCGGCGCTGGTTTGGGCGGCTGGAGCAGGAAGATCAGAGATTGAAGAAGCACGGCGGCCGTTGGATGGACATCCAATAGTCACTGATGTGTGTTGACTAAGTTGACAAAGCCTTGCGTACGCTTCAAAAAAAATTAGGACAACGCGTCAATCTAGTAGGCCCAGAAGTCAGCCTCCAAATCTGTGGAAAACAGCATACAGCCCATTAGCCATTATTTTCAATAATTTACAGCCCATTTGCTAATTCTTAAGGATATTTGAAGCCCATATTCTTTTTATTAGCATTACAGACCATATATTTTGGGCACTGCTAAAAAATTCAACAAAATTTTGCATATTTCGGTGGGGTCCGAACACTTTTAATCATGAAATTTTGAGTCGCGTTAAAAATAATTTTCAAAAAATTATATCAAAATAAAATTCAAAAAACAATTCTCTGCAAAAAAATGAATGAAATTTAGAATCTTAACAAGCAAGATGCCCGTTTGTTGCATGGAACATGAAGATGCATTTGTATGAGTAGTTTATCTTGCGGGAGAAAAGATGATATTTTAATGTAATTGCCAGTTGGCTTTGGTTTTTATAAGAGTAGAGAGTAGAGAAATCCTGAAAAAAAATGATATTTTAATGCAATTGCCGGTTGGCTTTGGTTTAAAAATTTACAGCCCATTTCTTACAACTTATAGCCCATTTTCTGGGGAAGCCCATTTCTTACAACTTACATCCCTCCTCGTCTTGAAAGATTTGTAGCCCAGCAGGGCTGAGAAAAGTAAGTAGGCCTCGGTTTTGGTATTCTCCAAAAAAAGAACTGGGCTAGCCAATTTCAGAAAGAAAAAATATATCAACTGGGCTCGTCATGTGGTTAATAAAAGCGTAAGCGTGGGCTAGACGGGCCACAGCCCCCGCACAACACGCAGTTGAGCTCCGTCTCTGAAACTAAAAAACAACTGGGCGAGCTGCTGGGTCCTTGGTGTTATCCGCTCGTTGTGTAATTTTCTTGTTTACTGACTACATTGACAATGGCGTCGGACCTAGTTGTCAAACAATTAGGAGGAAGTATTTTTTTTGGCATGTAATAACGAGGCACCTGCTTGCGAATTGCGATGACCCTGGTGGGTCCCTATTGTCAGCCTCTCCACGTACAGTCATCTCCTGATTCCTCTTGGTTGTTGACCATGTTGACAACGCCAGACGGCGGTGGGCACAACGAGCGAACCAAGGCAGAGAACGACGGCGAGGCCTTGGACGGGAACGAACAGCAGTCGTGGAAGATGCGGCAGTGTAGTGGCAGGTGGAGGGGAGTACGAGGGCAACAACATGCAACTCAAGCATACAAATGGTACAAAAAGCCCAAGGATTAATTGTTCAACAAATTTATAGACAAAACCCAGATTGAACATGACAGTAACATCTAACCCAACCACTCTTTTTTGCAGTCACAAACAAATGGATCGGTCCGATCCATAAAATCAATATCCTCTGCAAAAAAAATTATTCCAGGATGACTACAACTTGTTGTAAATAGAAGCCGAGCACGTTTAGAAGCCCATTTGTCCACCTGAAACTTCTTTTTTTGCTGTTCAACATGTCCGTCCGTGAGAAATCTCTTGCTGTAAAATTTAAGCCTCATGGACAATAGTGACCTCGCATTCAACAGGAAGAATGCGACAAAGCTTCTGTTTGCCTGGTTGGATGCATATCATCCCATCATTATTGTCCTCAAACGAATGTCATGAGAACTGAGAAAATCCTTGTGCTTATTACGCCACCAATTGGTTATATGTTTTTCTCCATGTGGTTCTGCCTAAGTGGACATGAAGATTGAAAATAGTTAAGGTCTGAAAAAAGAGTATGTCGAAAGAACGACAGTTGAACAGTTAATTCTAGTACAATATATACGGGCTTTAAATGTGCATGAAATCATCACCTCTATGTATAAATTCTCCAGAGATCAAAAGCATCGCAGCAAGCCAATAATTATGTCTAGATCAAAACTATACATTCTGATATATATGATCTTGACAGAATCCAGCAGCATTGATAGGCTATCAATGGACGAACTCTTCATTGAGCATATAACATAATATTAGTACCCAAAGTGTACTCCAAGATGATATAAAACTTATGTGCACAAATGAAAAATGCGGCACATGATTACAAATGTGTAGATGATAATATACGGTACCTGAAAAAGTTAGGAGCCAAACACCAACTCCTTGTGATTATTAAACGGGTCACGAATTACACCCAAGGTCTCCAGTTTGGGCGCAGAGATGATAGTTATTTGTGAAGGTGTATAACAATTATGAAGGATCAACCTTTCAAGTGAAGGGGCGTCTTTGATGATGAGCTGTTGTCCTTTAAAACAAATTCCAATGCTTTTAAGGTGAGGCGACTTTATTTGGAGACAACTGATACCGATTTCTATTCCCAAAACAATCAGCAAGCGCTCCAGGGCAGGGCAACTGGAGTGGATGATGCTATGAAGTGAGGCCTCCGAAAAATAAACCACCACAAGCGAAAGTTTTTTAGCAGTGGGAGTCGAAGCATTTGTACCAGATCGTCTGGTAGATGGCACTGGGCGAAGGTGGCGGTGTGGAGAGAGGAGGAAAACCATGAGATGGACAACGGTGGTTTGGGCACAAATTCTTGGTGTGTTCAAGGTATGAAACTTTTGTGGTAATGGTACAACTCAAACTGCTGGAGTTTTCTGAATTCAGTGGATGTCAGCCAAGTGTCCACCTTGCCGGGTATGGACAGCAGGTAGCGTTTCAGGATGGAGAGGCATTGAACTGGGCCCTGCTGGTGAGAAGAGACGATGGCTCTCAGGAGATCAAATTCAGGAAGGACCGATATTTGACGACAGTCGAGATTGAGGGGCGCGGTGCACCATAGAGGGCGCCACCGAGTTGAGAGGACTTGTGTGCGGCAGCAATCCTTGGTGGGGAGAAGCGAGATGATATCCTCAAGGATGACATCCGGGAGATCGCTGATGCGGTCCACCGGAGATTCTACCGGTTCCTTAGATCTGGGTGGGGGGCGGGGCTCTCCGCTTCTTCCCGTGCTACCGGGTGCGGGATCTACAACCGGCGTCGCCGCTGGCGGGAGCCTCATCTTCTTGGCGCTGGGGCCAACCGACTCCATTTTCCTTGTGGGCGTCGTGCCGAGATCACGGGTTTGAGCAGAGTAGCCAGAGACGAGCCTAGTGGCAGTGCGAGTGGGGAAGAAGGAGGGTTGGGGATTTCTGTAGGAGTGGAATAAGAGGAGCAGGCGTCTTCTGTACGTGTGAGGAAGAAGGTGAGCGGGGTTTTCTGACGAGTGAGGAAGATTGGGGAGCTGGGGGAATTGGGGTGGCGGAAGCGGGAGAGTGAGCTGTTCGTGTTTATAAGGCCCGCTGCACTAACTACTCGCTTTTTCCCAAGAACCGCTCTCTTCTTTTGCGTTGCTGCATTGGAGCTGGCGCATGGACTTGGCTGACTGGCCACGCATGCAGGATGCATGTGCCCGCCGGCCACTGCATGCGTCTGGTTTGTTACTAGGTCTATTTAATAGGGTGGTTATGGAGTACATTAAGGAGATTTATTTTCTCTGTGTGCATCCACCAAGTTAGAGGATGCGGTACTGGATGCGGACACTCACATTAAACTAAGCTTCAGAAGATACGGTATGCATACTAACATTCAAAAGAACAAAAGTTCAGCATGTCTATGCATCTCAATGATTCACCGTACTATAACCAATACAAAGTTGTGAGAAGGTGTGGAAATAAAGAAAATTGGTCGATGCTTCTCTGAGCAAATGGCCTCCCTGCGCACGCATTAATTTCCTGGGCATGCTTGTTTCTTCTCAATGTTGCAAGCACTTTGAGCATGTTGGCAACTCCACAGCTAGCTAGCTGCCTCATCTTGTAGTTGATGCTGACACATTTGCAGCAAACACGTGAGGCAATAGAGATGACTCAACATGAGTCCATATTGTGCAGTTCCCCTTAAATCATATTCATTTTCCTGAATCTGAAAAGATAGGAAAATAGTAGCTATACTTAAACGGTGTTGCAAAACAGTAGCACATATCAATAGCTCGGCATGACAAAACACGATCATCTGGACGAAGGGGATACTGACCTGCCTAAGGAAGATTATATATAATTTCATAAGTCCTTGGTTGATTTCCACCATCGGTTGCATTGCTTGTTTGCTCCTCCACACATGACAGGATCATTCTGCACTGCATTGGTCATTGTACCTAGTTACGAATAAGCTAATTTCATCTTGCGGTGGTCATTGTACCTAGTTACGAATGTAGGTTAGCTGACAGCAGGTAGATGCAGCCATATAAATTTTGTGCGGTGCTACCAAAATTGAGGTTTGTATCCCTTCCCGTAATGAGAATTCTTCTTGAAGTTGGTAGAATGTGATGGCTTGTTCTTTGCATCAAACTTGCCTTGCCCCTGAGATTTGTTCTTGTTGTTTTGGGGCTAGTTGGGCTGGAAGTTCTTCTCATGTACCATGTGGGCACTAGAAGCTCCCTCAGCGACCCGAGCACGTGTGTCTTTTGCTCTCGCCTTCTCCTCAAAATCAAGAGTGCTAATGAGATCCAAAATAGAAAACTCATGTCTCTTGTTTTTCAGAGAAGTAGCAAAATCGTTCCATGAAGGTGGAAGCTTGGCAATGATGGTCCCAGCAAAAAATTGGTCCGGCAACACACACTTAAAGTACTCAAGTTCCTTAGAGAGTGACTGTATCTCACGAGTCTGTTAAACAACAGAGCGCTCATCAGTCATCTTGTAGTCACATAATTGCTCCATGATGTACAACTCATTGCCAGCGCCCGAGGGCCCAAACGTGGCCTCGAGCACAGCCCACATGTCTTTGCCGCTGTCAAATGGCATATATGAATCCACAACGGAATCATCAAGAACACCCAGTAGGGCGGCTTTGAAGAGGGTATCCATGTTCTGAAAAGCTTCCTGCTGTGTAGGATTAAGATCGCCCTCAGGCTTACCCTTAGTGGCATCATAGCAGTACATGATCTGAAACCAATATACTGCTCTTGTGCGTCACCTTTTATATTTCACCCCCTTAAAAGTAGGCGGCTTCAAAAGCGCAGCAAAACCACTCGGAGTAAATTGCCTGTAATCAGGTTTTTGGATTGGATTGTTGAATATATGAGCAATTTAGTATGAATTTAATCCGAATAAGCAGTAAATAGATCATGACGACAATTGCAAACATCAAAGTAATGATGCGAACTAAACCAGGAGGACAGAATCACATATTGTACAACAGGAGCAGAACTGATGTGGTTGATGTTGTCACTCATGTCGTTGATGAAGAGGTTACCGAGGTCGGGGAAGAAGGATGCCGTTGAGGAAGTTGTCGCTGGCAGCAGTCACAGGAGTGTGCTCCCCAAAAACCTGATCGCCCCTCTCCCGTACAGGATCACGAAAGGCGGGGTTTAAATGACTGCTATCCCTTCTCGCGGTGCACGCCGGAAGGAGGGCTGGAGAAGAATTGCGTGGCGGCGCTAAGATCTGGAACGGTGTGAAACCATATGATACAGCGATGGCTAGGGTAGAGCATGTCAGGTCGGTCGTGCGAGTATAATAGTAGGCCTTTGGCCCCCAAACCCCATGTCCAAGTCAATAATAGCTCAAAAAAGTCAATAATAGCCCCACCAAGGTTTGTCTCAAAAAAAACGGAGTAATTAAGGCGTCTGTTAGACCCTTTAGTATAAATACTATATCATTAAGAATGGCCCCACCTTTTGTCTCACAAAGTACGTTCGAGTACAACCGGGTACACATTTACAATCCGCTTCTCTTCTCTCTCCTCTTCTCTCTTCTTCAACTAAGCACAAATACTATATTTAAATCCTTATAACCTGCTTATGTCATCTAATTGTAGTACTTGCTCTAAAGTTACTCTCCACTGTGTAGTCTGAAATGCCGGGTGTGCAGCGGGCAGTGCCCTCAGTCGGCGCGCCGCTTCAACGGTGGAAGCAGTGAGAGGTCGCGTCGCCCTGACTTGCCATCAATGTGGAGCGGCGGGCTCAGCTGGCGCCAGGCGGGAAGCGCGCGCGGGAGGGGGTGGGGTTTTTGGTGTGCCAAGAAGGTGAGAAGCCAACTTGGGATCGGTCCGGACGAGGAAATATCATGTGCTCCCATACTCTGCATATGACACTAGTCTATGCTACTACTCCCTCCTTTCTAGTTTATAGAGATGTTTAGAGTAACATAGTAATATGTTACAGTATAAGTTACTCCCCACTATGACCAGCCTTGGCCTCTCCCAGTGCTCCACCATGTATAGCTGCTAAGCCTGCCACGTAGGCATAAAATATGATGTGGCACCAATAAACTAAGCACCTATGCATTGAAGACTTGAGTTACTAAGCCATTTAATGCACTTAGCACCTCATCTAAGAGCATGGTTAATAGTATAGCCAGCTGCTGGCTATAAGCCAGTGCCATGTCATCTACAGCCCATCTTACAGTCAACATGTACAATAGTAGATCAAAAGAGTGTACTACTTTTTTATTATGTGGCCCACCTTTCATTCTCACAAAGTGCCTAGGAGCACGTGCTAGAGCTGGCTCTTCACGAAGAGCCCACTTACCTTCTCTCTCCTCTTCTCTTTCCTCTAACTAAGCAGAAATATATAGGTTTATTCCTTATAGCCCTCTGACTCAACTCTATTGTACTTGCACTAAGCACATCTAAGCACTTACTAGCACCCCCTTGACCATGGACCTTGACGGTGTACATCACCTTGTGTCTCATAATTTTCCTCATCATCATCTGAGTCCTAGAAGATCTCACCCACATCATCATTAGCATGCAGCCGCCTTGATAGACAACATGCGCAGAAGGAGTAGAGGCGACTGGGGACGCACCACCACCATGTCGTGGGCACTCCGTACGTGCTCGTGTGCGTGCAGCGTGCGTGTTTTTCCATCGGTGCTAGCTCTAAGGCGGAGGCTGCGGTCGTTTTCGTCTCTGACTAGTAGTTGAGCAACGACGGCAAAGAGGTGCTGCAAGAGATGCGTATGCACCGTTGTGTGCGAGCTTTGCCATAGCACGACAAACCGGACATTGCTGCGGATGGCGCACGCCTCCATGCGGCCGAGTGTGTGTGCATGCATGTGATATTCACGTGCATGCTGCGGCCGAGCGTGTGTGCATGCACGTGTTGTGTACATGCGTTATGTGCTCCATGCTGTGTGCGTATGTGCATGAGTTGGATCGGATGGAGTTAGTGCGTTGGCTTGTGTACATGTGTGGCTGCATGCGTCCTGTACATGCGTGGCTTGTTGCGTGGTTATCAATAATTCAATATAAACTACTCCCTCCATTCCTAAATATAAGTCTTTCTAGCCATTTCAAATAGACTACAACATACGGATGTATGTAGACATATTTTAGAGTGTAGATTCACTCATTTTGTTTCGTATGTAGTCCCTTATTCAAATCTCCAAAAAGACTTATATTTGGGAACGGAGGGAGTGTAAAACATCTTCAACTTAGCATCCTGATGTATCATTTCTAGTGGTTAGCGAAAAGTTCATGTTCTTTTATTTGTTTACAGGTGGGCAGGCGGCAAAAAACAGGGGGAAACACGCAAGGTTCCTTGCTCCTTCTCGGTCATCGGGAATCTATGCTCTTCAACTCTTTTCTTTTACGTGAGCTTTGTTCATCCTTTTGCCAACACGTGAGACATCTAGCATCAAGGTGCACGTGTCATGCAAGAAAATGGAGATAATCAGATAAGCAGTGTGTAAGTGAGTCGTGCACTTTGATGGCACCTACGCAATATTTTTTTCTCCTCGATGGCACGTGAATAGTGCACGTACTCAACGATGGAGCACAAGATGGTAGCAATGTGATGGTCAGCCCTTTTTTGGAGAGAGTACATACTAAATAACTTTGATGTGTCCCATCAACTTGCAGAATGACGAGAAGCTTGATTACGCCTTCTCCCTCGCCAACGTCTGCGCGGTGGCTCGCAACACGAGGAGAAACTTTTTCTTACAAGTGGTGGATGTGCAACAGTTCATTTGGTGTCAGATTTCCAGAAGTACTACTATAGAACCATCGACTCCCGGAAGAGGCAAAGAGCCAAGCGCAAGGTCACCTACTAACCTTAGGCTAGGCGTAGTGGGAGTAACATAAGTAGGGGTACCTATTTTTTTATTCTAGAAACAACCACACACGAATATCGAGGTGCTGGTTACGTAGAACAAATTTCCTGGAGTCAGTGCTCAGCCCTCCTCTATCTCTCTTCTCAGCCAGCCTGCGGACGCACAAAGCCCATCGTTTGTTTGCTCACATGCGGACCCACATGTCAGTGAAAATGCAAGAGGACCCACTGAACCTGCACATCTTTCACCTCGACGTGCTGGTGATGAAAAACAAATCCAATAAAGATCTTCGGTGGCCGCTTTTGGAGTTACTCAAGAGTAGTAAGATTCCAGTTTAACCCAAGATGCACATCACATGGCTTCAACAACCACTCTATTTTATTGCATGACACGACCTGGATGCTGGATGTCCCACATGTCGGCAAAAGGAGGAAGAACCCGACCAAATCTTCGGTTGTGCTCTCGGATTAGACTAGTTGTGCTAACTTAAAAAATTTATTTTGTACTCCCTCTGTTCCAAAATACTTGACTTCCATTTGTCCAAAAATGGATGTACCTATATACTAAAACATGTCTAGATACATCTATATTTTGACAAATAGAAGGCATGTATTATGGAACGGAGGGAGTAGAATGGATGCAAGTTTTGGTATTGGGAAGAAGAGTACATCGATATTATTGATAGAGCGCAATTTAGTAGATGTTCTAGCACTTTTAGCTAGCATAGAGGCTAGAGATGAGACTGGTGCACTTGTTGATACTCCTCCTCGAATAGAGGCTAGACATGAGACTAGATGTGAGGAAGCAACACCTACTTCTTTACACTCGAAGAAGAAAGAAGCATGCAAGATCGAGCCTCCGCAGATCAACAATGAGTGCATCGAGAAGGCACTAATCCAACATACAGGAGAAGTTATGGAAGTTGGATATCTTCTAGTAAAATGTATTATTGTGGTTCTTGTTTTCTTTGGTCTTGCTTTTCTAGTCAAAATTATCGTTGGAGTTCGTGCAAGACGGAGGTCTGTTTGGGGTCGTGCATTGGAGTTGGCCTTACAAGCGGGACCGCATTTGAGGAAACTGACTATCGGCAAACCCCCACCTCGCCCGTCATGCGATGGCTAAAGTTAGAGAAACGACGAGGTTGAAGAGATTGCTCTAGCACGGACTCCAACAAATATGGAGTCAGATGGATGTCGTGGTGGTGGCGTGTGTCGTACTCCTGGATGTGAATGCATGTTCTGGCCCATGCCACCCTATTACTCCTACTACTTATATAGTACTAGTATCGAGGATTCGAGGTGCTGGTTATGTACAGCGAACAAATTAACATATGGCTACAGTAAAAACACCCGCCCGACGCGCGAAGCATGTGAAGCTAGTACAAATAGTGTACTACTATTGTTGATTGGACTCATCCAATATCCTGTTGCAATGCACGTACAATCATGTATTCGGAAAATATTTTTTTGCCTCGTCGCACCACTCACTCAGAGAAGCGACTCGAAAGCCATTCATAAATTTAGTAAGTTTATCACAGGCATATCATTTTGTTACATATAACAGGTCATCAACCCACATCGACAATGAGGATACATTATAAATACTAAAGTTTTCATCACACAATAAATAACAAGCAATGAAATGAACTTCAACTCAACCAATCCTTGGTGTTGGAAACGCTTGCTTTGAATCACAAGTGATTCTCTGGGACGGGCCATCTATTGTCGATCTCGAAACCAACACAGGACTTATCATCCAGCCTGAAGCGGCCTACTATATCAGTACCAGGGTAGGGAACCACCCAAATGTCCAAGGTATAGACACAGTTGCTTCTCATAAATGGTACTAGTAACATTGTGTCAACAACAGTTGGATCACCTTTCACCATCATCGGATAGTTTTGTCCAAGGAAGAGCGAGTTTTCTCCAAGACTATCAATTATGTACCTGGGAGAAGGTGTTGGCGCTAGCACACTAGTATCCATCCTGAATACCATGCAACGGGTGTTGGAATAGGTCCGGAGAGTGCGACCATGGGAGACAACACATGCTCCCCCAGTAGTAACAAACTCAGTGCGCTGTATACAGACAAGAAGAGGTGATCCATCAGAATTAGTTGCTAGGCGCCACTGAGTATATACGTACTGCTCGTCCTCATGCTCGTGATCATCACCATCGTCATCTCCCCCTTGGTTATAAAAATTTTCAAGTATGGGTGGTGGAATGTTCATAGGACCTTGGAAACACAAGAAGAAGGTTAATTAGTAAAGGGAAACTTGCTAACCCGCATGCATGTGGATGAAACAATTATAATTACGGTGGAAGACAAATGTACCGAAACTACGAGGATCCCATGCAAAAACAGTGCCATGAGCGGTGGAAGCAAACACAAGACCCTCGTATTGAATTGCATCACAGTACACATCCGTGTATAGAAACTAATTTTTGAGCAATATCCATCTGGTCGAACCACAAAGGACAACAACTAGCTTGTCAAAGATAGCAAGAACTTCATAGTTCTTGTAATTCCAAGAGCGGTTGGGAACTCAACAAATTGCTATCTTCCATAGAAGACAATTACCATGATCGTATTTCAACGTGTGTATAATACCGGTGTGCTCAACCTTTGGGCAGTCTACTGAGATTTTTTTGAAGTGGAACCCGGTGATGAATGTAGACATTCACAAGTTCCCGCTCGTAGTTGTACCCAATATAAACAACCCAATCTCCATTTGCGCTTGCCCAATCCTTGCCCTCAAGTGATGGCATCTTAACATCATACGGATCATTATCAAGCGGCATCAACTTGCACAAGGCAAGGCCTCCGTCGTCCCCGCGCTAGTAGTCATCAGGGTCATGGCAAAGAAGATAGGGGAGATCAAACCACTCCTTGACCCTTGGGTTCCTTGTAATGATGTTATTAGTTGAGTCGAGAATGGTCTTGAACGAACCTGCCATGCTAGCCGAGGTGATGACGTTGCACCAATCAATGAGTTCCTCCACCACATCATCTTTCAGAACGGGGCAAGAATAACGGGGTCATTTTCGGCCTGTTCCCTCCATGGATAAGACGATCGAACAATGGCAGAAGGAAGGGTGAAGGGCTGAAGGAAAATGGAGGAGCGAGAGGAAGAGTGTGCGACAACAGTTCCAAATCGAGAGGGAAAGGCGAAGAGTCAGTGGACGGTTGCCAGTTTGCCACGATACACGAAGAGGCACCCCGGCCTACACGTCCGTTCGGAAATACTAGTAGAAAAGGACTCGCCGTCGTCTCACTCATATGTTGGAACGGGACCACATGTCAACAAAACATGGTGTGTAATTTCTCGTGCAAAATGCGATCTGGCCGCGTTGGCCCGAGGTGCCGCATTAGTTTTTTTTTTTAAGTTTGCCGCATTAGTTACCAACCTTTATTTTTTTTAACATGCAATCTGAATGGATAGCTCATGTGGTCATCACACGTGAGCGGATATAGTTATGGTTGATTCGCCCGAGCAACTTATTACTGTGGGAATATGGGAGTACCAGCGGATTCAAGGAACAGAGAAATGATGGTTGCTTCGTCCGAGCAACTTACTGTGGTGTAGGTGGGGCTCTGTGATTTAACTGCTCACTAGTCATTACTACTGCGGCGCAACAACTGGGGTGAATCTTTCCCTAAAGTTGTGTTGTGCACTCAATATTGCTGCATGGAAGGTGGAGCCGGATGAAGGATGTCCAACATGTCGGCGAAACGAAGTTGAATTGTTTCTGGCATTGCTATCAATCCTTCAGGATTTGTTTATATGTACGCATAATTTTAATGAAATTGTACTATGATGCTATGAAGGTTTCAACTTTGGTTCTCGTAGGAAAAAAAAGGTTTCAACTTAGGATTCATGTGTCTTGCCTCGAGATTATCTCGTTACAACATTCCATCAAATACAAATGAAACTACGATGGCTAATGCACCTCAATGGTTCACAGATCAGTGCCAATATTCACATCATAACTGAAGACAAGTTGTGAGAAGGTGTACAAATAAAGAAAAAAATATAATTGATCGATGTTGTTCGTAGGCATGGCTCCATTTCCTTGGCACAGTGTTCATTGCTTGGCAGCTAGTTTCACCTAGCTCTGTAGCCAAAAAGGAGGTGTATGAAGGACACCACAATCCGATCATTTTGTGCAGCTCCACTAAAATCAAGCGGACCATCCCTGTTTGCAAAGATATCCAATCAGTGTGATTACAATAATAGTGGAACTAGATGATGAAACATAACACACATAAATAGAAGCCGATCACCTCTACGATCTCTCTTTAGGACTAACTTCTTGTTGGAGAAGATTAGGCACGAAGTTGGATGAGGAGGATAGCAAAACCAATCTCACTTTCCGCAATCCCACAGAAATGTAAAAATGTTGCCCGTGTGACATTTTGGCGGAACTGCACAAAACACTCTTTAGAAAAAAGTGATTTGTGCAGTTCACCAAAAGGTCGCAATAGCAACGAGGTGAAAATGGATAGCCCTGTTTGCAAAAGGAGGTCGAAAGGAAACAATTACTACCCAATAACACGAGTTGAAGACACATACGCTGACAAAAAAGAAGCATGTTCCATGTAATAAGGGAAAGATAGCACATGGTGGTTTATCAAAAAATGGTTTGAGGACAAGATTGCAAGATGGAAAGTACGCCGGACGAGATACGATTTAAGCAAACAACTAAAGAAGATCCACATGCAGCAACATGGGAAGATGGGTAGTGGAGCAAGGAGGGAGGAAGCTGTACCTGAGGGTCGTCGGGATGTTACTAGGAGGGCACCGGCGGCCGGGATCTGCCCATACTGCGGCAGCGAGAAAGTGGCGAAGGCCCTACCGTGTCGGAGCTTGGTCAGAGAGAACAACCGGTATCGCAGATCGGGATGTGCTGCCTCAACGCCGTCGAACGGAGAGACGATGCACATCCTCCCTTTCTGCCGGCGGACGGGATGCGGCCGGATCACTGACCAACGCTGAGAGAGAGAGGCCACGGCCGCCTTGTGTGAGATGGTGTGACGAGAGACAAACCCATTTTTCCATTTTCCTCAAGGCAATCGTTTTATATTCTGTACGTGCCATTGAGGAATATATAACTTTATTTAATGCTAACGCGTCAAGTCAAACTTTGTTACGTCTAGGCGTGGTACCCGACCCTCCTTCGAGTAAAAAACTACTGCACGCGTCAAATTATCATGTGGGCTGCATTTTCGTACAGAAATGAACTCCAGCGTGTACCCGTGCGGGTGTGGCCGGGAACGAGACGGGAGTACGTGCGTCCTGCGTGCACTTCTTCTTTAGGTGCAGGTACGTACGTGGGTGGGTGTGAGAGAGATGGTTTGTGCGAAACAAAGGCAATGTGTTGATGATATATCAAACAGAAAAATGTAACATATGCAATGTCTGTGAAACGAAGTCATGGACGTGAGATATCGATAGAATTGAAAACAGGGATGAAGTGTGTGGCTCGTGATCGATAAAGAGTGACATCAAATTTGTGTTTGCCCATGTCAAAGATATAGTGCGGCTGGCCTACTGGAATTTGAGAGGGCAGAGGTGCAGTTTTTCTCCGTGGCATGGATACCTACCTACAACATTCGACTATCGGTATGTGTGTGGGGGGGGAGGGGGCAGAGAACGATAGACTAGTATATGTGTGGGGAAGGAGAGAGACCTAGCTATGTATTGAGGGATATTGATCGACATCCATGGATATGTGTAGCAGAGGAATAAGGTTGGGAAAAAGACAAAGGTAGAGCGTTGGAGGGTTGGTTGTGGAGTGGCGTCTCACAAAAATGGTGGGAGAGGCCTGCTAGACAAATGGAGGGTATGAGTGCGATATCAATAAGAGAGGGCGGGGGATGTCTGTCTGTCTATGCATGTGTGTGTGAGAGACGGGTCGGGAGGTATTGAAGGATGATGAGGGGAGAAGATATGGTTGTAGTAAGCATATGTAACTACATAGGAAGATCAACCATCGTGTGTCCGAGAAAGGGGGAGACATAACTAGCGAGGTAAGTGTATCGGTGCTTGGTGAAAACGAATTATAGTCGACCTGGCTATATGTAGGGAGATCAGTTCATATACACGCCTGCATGTGTTAGAAGCAAATAAGGTCCGGAGAGACTGACAGGGGGAGAGGGTGCGGCTAGGAGGTTGTGCGAGAGGCCTACCATGTCGAGGGGGAGGAGTGTGCGAGTATGTGATCAATGAAAAGAGGGGCGGGAGTGTGCACCTGTGTGGAATCATATTGGACATAGGGGGGCATGGACGGTGAGAAGAGAAGAGGGGAAGTATATATGTGTTTGTTGTAGGTACACTTGGCTAGAGAGGTATATCGACCGGTGTGTGCCGGAAAGAAGGAGCCAGGGGCCTACACACACCGCGGGTGGACAACCTAAAGAGAAATAATCAATGTGCGCAATGGAGGGGACGCTAAGGGTGGGTGAGAGGGGGCGGGCGTGTGCATGCATGATAGAAAGTTAGCGCTAGCTAGCTACAAATAGAAGAGGATCGTGAAGGTGTAAAAGACGAACAAAGATCATAATTCATTATAAAAAAGTGGATACAGATACTTGAAGAAGATATCATAATGTAGAACATTGATTATAATTTGGGCTAATGTGTGTCTTTTGCAACTCGGGTCTAAATACTTGTCATAATGTAGGGGGCGGGGCACTATACTTTGTGTGATAAACACGGTGTACGTATGGAACATGGTTTAGATTATGAATATATAGTTAGTACATCAAGTGTGTTCAAAAAGTAGAATTCGAGTTCATGTAGTATACATAGTTCATATCTATCTCTATAATAATCATGTGGTGTGTTATTAAGGTAATACACGAATGATGATTGATGTTGGCAACAATCATGATTGTAGATTCTTGTTGAAATAGAGAAGCGAATTCAAATTTAGTTCAAATTGCAGCGGTAGTATAGACATTTGGAATGCACTAAAATGTTGGTATGAGTAGGTTACATGCATTATATAGCAAGCGAAAAAATTTAATCGGACATAACATGGATTCATACTCCCTCCTTCCATCTATATAGGGCGTAATGAGATTTTTGAGACCTCCTTTGACTATTGACAAGATTAATAGTACATGACATGCACAATGTGAAAATTATATCATTGAAAGAACCTTTCACAGATGAATTTAATGGTGTGCTTTGTGTAAGTTGCATGTCATATATTATTGCTCTAATATTTGGTCAAAGTTAGCATCGAAAAACGCATTAGGCCCTATATAGATGGAAGGAGGGAGTAGCTTTGAATAGCATTTGTATAGTAAAACGGGGCAAGACTCTCTCTTTGTGTGGTGTGAATAGTTTTATTTTTTTCGTTTTCTTTTTGGTTGAGGGAAGTGCGAATTGATTTGGTACGTACAAGTACAATATTACTACACCTAAAATTCAACCCGCGTCTTGTTATATCCTGAAAATTCAGATATCGTGCTCCCAAAACTGGCGCCTTCACAACCCGCGCCTTCCTATCCCGAAATTACAACGCATGCGAAAACTCCCTCCAGTTGCCAAATCCTGACACGTGAAATCCCCCTTCTAACCCTGAGCCGAAAGGGTCGCTAGTTCAAATCGGTGGGGGGTACTTTTGTAACACAACCTACATTTTGGAAAAGCGTGTCCCTAAGTCATGCTTCACCCCCTCCCATCGCCCCCTTTTTGCCATTCGAAATCCCAAGCCGCCATAACCTCTCTGCTCCAGCCACGAAACCCCACCCTCCTTCGTCCGCCACCTCACCGCTGCCCAGCCGGAGCCTCTTCCCCGATGATTTCGTCCACCGCAACAGCTGGACTTCCCTCGTCCACCTCCCTGGATGAGGATCCATCGTCCAGCTCATCATCCCGCCGGTTCTGCCACCCCGTCCTCCACCTCCAAGGAGCTGCTCCGACGATCGCCTCGTCTATCGCAGCTGCTCCATCCCCACAACGCCGCCTTCACCTGCTCCACTGGAACCGCAACATCCTCACCGACTCCTCGGACGAAGCTGAGGCCTACTCAGCACCACCAAAGAGGTTGTACACTCATTGCATCGCACCTTCTCCTTAAGTCGACCTCCCGGCGCCTACAGTGCTCCATCTCGCACCCCCATGGAGCGGCTACCTTGGAGCCGGCGCCGCGGGCGACATCTCCATGGCGGCTCTCCCCCAGTGCGAGGCCCCTTCGGCGGTGGCGTCCATACCAGCCGGATCTGCTGCTGCTGCTCCGGCTCTCGCTCACTCGCTCGCGCTGCTGCTGCTGCTCCGGCTCTCGCTCGATCGCTCGCTTGCCCAGCTACTACTGCTGGTCTCCCCCTCGCTCATGCTACTGCTTTGCTCCGATTTAGCCACACTTCATTCGACTGAATCGACCTTTGGGTCAGTCGATTTTCAGGGGTTGGGGGGGGCTCGCCGGAGTTAAGGAAGAACCACCCGCAGCGGGGACGGGGGCTCACCGAAGAGGTACCTCACTATCTATCTTAGGGTTCAGGGTGGGGGTGGGGGGCCTAGACGGCTGGCCGGGGCGGCGGTGGGGAGTTGTTTCGGGACGGCGAGGCTTTGGGTCCGGCGGTTCAGCCGGTGGTGGCCAGTGGCTCAGGGAGGTGTAGGTTGAAGATGAACTACAGGCCTGCCCTAAAGTACATGTCAAGTGCCTCTCTGCTACCATTGCGTTCAGTTTCGATAGTAGCATTCAGATTCCACAGTAAATTTTAGTTTCGACAGTTAAGTTCAGAGTCAATAGTTTTTACCTCATCTGTTGTAGTCAGGTGGTTTTTGGTGATGTAAATTTTACATCTATTTTACATCATCTATTGGAGATGCTATTAGAATCCCACTTGAGATTGACGATGTCTGTCTTGTGCTGCTTCAGCCTTGACATCTTATGGCTCATTGGAGCTGCTCCAATGACAGAACGATCCATCACAATAGAGCAATGCCCTGGACGCGGTCTACAGATTCCTCAGATCTTCCTCCACACCTTCGATAGCCACCTCTGCCTCAACTGCTTCAGCGACCAACACAATGATGCTGAGGTCGACATGGCTACGGCAAAGAGGTTGTACACTTGTTGCATCACTTATTACTATACTTTCACGTCGATCCATTAGGGCTATTTTGGTTTAATGGAAAAACATAGCAATAGGGAATTTTCCAATGGCACTCTACTATTCAATTATTCATGCATTTTGTTGAAAGGAATGAAGCAAAACATCCACCTGGACCTACTTTTCAAAATCCTATGCATGAAAACAAGACCAAGTGCATTAGTGGCAGAATAACATTCTAACTGTACACGCTTTCATATGGTTTCACTTTATTTTCGCCATGTTTCTTTGCATTCCTCTGCTCTTCCAGTTCCTGTAAACCAAACACCCAAGTTGACAGAAATCATGTGTTTACAAATGCTCTGTTTACCATGTGCATTCCTACCCTATTCTGGGGTTTTTCCTATCCCTGCGTTTTTAGAATCATGCAAGCCAAATGAGCCCTTACAGAATTACTTCAGTTACAGGTAGGTGTCGAAGGGAACTTTGTCTGGTTTGTCCTGCTCCTGCCATGACGTCGTCCACCTCACCCGAGCTGCTCCATCGACAGAAGCATCCACCAAACTAGACATCACGACTCCCGACCGTCTTTAGCCGCCTCAGATCTCCTTCCCTGCCGCCGGCACCCACCGCAATGGCATCACCATCATTGACTCGGCAGATGAACCTGAGGAGTACACGGGTCCACAAGAGAGGTCGCACTCTTTTGTTTCTGCTTATGTTATGCATTGCTTAAAATTACCTCCTACTTTATCGTCCTGTCCAGCTCTTGGACTCCCAAGTCAGGTCCAAATTAATGTTCAAACTTGAGTTCTAAATTAGTTGTGGGGCACATATCGAGGCAGCAATGAATAGTATGTCTGTCTAATATCTGGTTCACCTAGTGTATGCCTATGTTGTTCATCTTGGGTGGGAAACAAATAGTAAAGCAATCATCATCTGTCTTTTTATTAAATTAAAGCAATCATCAGCCTGCTATCATTATTTTTGGATCCATCCACTGGTTGTTACCATCACTCTAAATTTCTACATGCTCTCCTTACATAATCTCACCATATTTTTTTCGTATGCATGTCAGATATTGTACACTATCATGTTGAACATGTAGAGAAAAAGAGAAGAGTTTTGCGCGGCAATACAATGTCATGCAGACATCGCTCCATGGTGGGTTCAATGGCAAACCATCCCCACCCCTCTCCAGATTATAATCCAGAGGAAGATATCTGTTCTGAGGCAGATTCAGACGCTGCTGACCACTCCGATCGATGGCTGTTAACTGAACCCGATGGAGCGATCGCTACTGCTGCTAACTGAAGCCGATCGATTGGATGAACAGTGAGCATTGCGGGGGGGTTTGGATGAACAGTGAGCGGTGGCGTTGCCTCTGGATGAACAGGAACCCGTGGTGTGGAGGGCTGGATGAACAGTAGACGGTGGAAGGGTGGCCGTGGAGGGGTGGTTGAACAGGACCCCGTGGTGTGGAGGGTTGGATGAACAGTAGACGGTGGAGGGGTGCCCATGGAGGGGTGGTTGAACAATAGCCGGTGGAGTAGCGCGCGGTGGAGGCTGGATGAATAGGAGCCCGTGGAGGCGGGAGGAGGTCGACGGTAGCCCGTGGAGGCTGGAGGAGGTCGACGGTGGAGACGAACAGTAT
>NC_057810.1:128236944-128237594 GCF_018294505.1 Triticum aestivum | reverse complement strand
CCTCCCGATCAACAAGACCCCCGTTTCGACCATAGGAGGTCCGTTTCGTCCGTTTTGCGGTACGCCACACCCCTCCCGATCAACAGGACCCCCGTTTCGACGTAGGAGGTCCATTTCCTCCGTTTTGCGGTACGCCACACCCCTCCCGATCAATAGGACCCCCGTTTCGACCGTAGGAGGTCCGTTTCCTCCGTTTTGCGGTATGGGCGACTAGGCGTTCGAGACCCCGCCCGTATGTACACATACGTGACCATATTTCCTTGCTTGCACCCTGGCTGCTGGACGTACGTGTACATGCTACGTGCACGCCTCTACGACGACACGCGCGCGCCTCTACTACGACACGTGCGCGCCTCTACATCGACCAGTATGTACATACACGTTCGCGACTAGGATGACAACGCTACGTACGCTTCGACCAGGTGGGTCCCAACTGTCAGGCACTTCCTTGCCTGTGAAGATGTAGCTGGTGGGTCCCAGCAGTCAGGGGGGTGAATCGGTTTTTTTGCCCGGACGCACTTCCTTGCATGCGAAGGTGTAGCTGCTGGGTCCGAGCGGTCAGGGGGGCGAATCATTTTTTTTGCCCGGACTCACTTCCTTGCGTGCGAAGGTGTAGCTGCTGGGTCCCAGCAGTCAGGGGGACGAATTGT